>NC_081340.1:461227-761227 GCF_022539665.2 Daphnia carinata | reverse complement strand
TTCGTTGCTGTAAATTACATTGCCCCACCATTCAGCAGGGTAATCGCTGTAGGGAAGCGCAAATTGAAGCCGGTTTTCCGCATGCCTTTCCGTTAAGGGTAAGTTGGCTAGTCGGATGGCCAAGTCAAGCGTATCTTTCAAGCATGGCCTACTATAATAACGGCCTGTCATGCGTGCAATACCTCCTGCAGCAAAAACCAAATTGCCAGAGAGGCTCAGCTTACATTTCGAAAGTGGGAAAAGAAAAGAGTGATTCTAGATTCGAACTCTGGTCTCCCGCATTGCAATCGGGGGTGCTATCTACTGGACCGTTATGTTAGTATTGTATACCGCCTCCTTGTGGTTTTATTCAGAATGTCAGGATATCTCTAGATCTATGCAATAGATGGCTCTGTACCGCTGCCAGCTCCACCCACAAAATCGGTGAAATTTTAACCACAGTCCTAACTTATCCTTATGGCATTTACAGCACAGCGTGTAGCAACCAGGTTTCTATAACTCTGGTGGCACTGCTGAATGTTTACAAAATGTTAAGTTTCAAACAATTTGACATAATCTGGGTATTTTCCTAATTCATTCTCTAACATTTTAATTGAATTAATAAAATAATACGTGAAATTTGTTTTTTTCCCTTTCTTCCATATAATTAAGCTAATGTTAGCTGCTAAAAATATTGCTTCATTTTGGTTTTTCAGGGAAGACAAATAGAGAAATTTGTTGTTTCGTTGAAACGAAAGTGTTATTATGTATAGCTGAACTTTTAATCCACGTTTAAAATTTAAATTTGGAGATTTTGAAATGATTTTTGGAAGTTTTTGTTCTTCTCATGTAACACTAGTACACATTTCTTTGGCCGTAATCTTCTGGGTTAGTTTTTTCGTTCCTGATAATATTATTAGAGTTTTAGTTACTGATATTAACATTTTTTTTTGGTGTTTCGCAGTTTCCTCCTGAGTTCCTTGAAAACTTTTTGTTAATTTAAGATCAATCCAATATTTAAAAACTTCATTCTTAAACAATTTTCGCCATTCTTTGTATACATGAAATCATTTAAAATTGTTTTTTTAAAGGGAACTTTACTTTACTTTTGCAATGACAACATTTAAACCTGGTCCATTTAACCCATTCTCCGTGGTTACATTTCTTCTGAGGGTTTTAATAACATTTGCGGTTAATCGAACATAGAACTATCCGTGTCACAGGTTAGAGAGCTACCGACATGGTAAGACTTGCTTGTTATTCGTTGCTGATAGTTGTATGAGCAAGTACAACATGAGTGCAACTGGAAAAGTTATTTATGCACTAAAAAGTAAGAAACATTTAATAAATATCTCTGGTGTGGCCGTTGTAGTATTTTATTAAATGAACTATATTAGATATAACATATTTAATGGTCCCCTACAATTTAAATTAAAATAGGATAAATGATAAATGTTTGGTGAACCATTTAAGTTATGAGTTAACACCATCGGCTTTTTACAAAGAGAAATGGATATAAGCCGACGCTCTTGCGCAATATGTTTCCTACCGGATTGGAGGCATATCGTTCCTATTGGAACAAAACAAAATAAAATAAACAGGACTATTTCTAAGGAGAAATAGGACTGCTGGCATGGAGAAATAGGACTGTCCTAAAAGTTTTAAAAAGTCAGTCCTATTTCTCCCAGTCCTATTTCTCCGGTAGAAATAGGACTGGAAATTTTCAGTCCTATTTCTCCAGTCCTATTTCGTTTCAGTCCTATTTCACCGGCTACCCTGTATTTTTGTAACCAGTGTGGTGCAGCTTAAGTAATTGTTTTGAAATATATATTGGTGCTAACATATTCCAAGCATTTTCATTTCCTCCACTGAGTTTATCCAGGTATCTCGCCGTTGGATTGCTTCTGCATATCTACCTTTTTTAAAGAATGGGATTTTCCCTTATTTACCCTTGAATTTGTGGCATTGCCGAAGACTTCAATGCATCGTTCGAATTTGGTTAGTTCCATCGGATTGTAGATAAAAATTTAAATATCGTCTACGAAAAAACGAACTTGGTGACTTGCCTGGGCAATTTTTATTGGTTCGATTTCTTTTTTATATTGTCTGAGAAATAGCTCAATAAAAACAATATATAAATACATTGACAGTGGGCACCCTGTCTTACCCCTCTTATTAGGCAAATTTCTTCTCAAAATGATTTGTTGATAAAAACTTTACTAGCTGAGGTTTCGTATAAAATTTTACATAAGTAATAAAAGTGTCATGAAAACCAAATTTAAATAGCACTTCATATGAAAAGGTTCTATCTATCATTTCGTAAGCTTTTTCAAAATCGAGACTTACAATTGCTGCTCCCTTTGTTCTTTTTTATACAAAAATCTATTCCCTCTTTCACTGTCATATTGCTCTTGTGTCAGTAATATTTCTAAATGTTATTAAATTCTGAGTTATAGCTCTGTTGACGGTTTTGCTACCTCCCTTGCGTAGAAGAGTTATTTTCCAGTCGATTGTGTTTTACTAAGATTATGGGAATTTAAAATAATCCTGTACATGTTCGCAAATTCATTCTTTAAAAAAGGCCAAATTTTCTTATAATACTAAATTGGCAATTCATCGTTGCCTGGCGACCTTCCTTCCTGTAGTGCATTAATTGCATCCAAAATTTGTCTTACAAATTGTTGATTAATGTCTTCTGTTAAGATAGATTGTATGTTGTCTCAAATGGGCCATCGTTGTTGTGTATTATGAATTTTTAATGTGTATAGTTCTTTATAAAAATCATGTAGTATTTGGTATATTTCTTTGTTCTGCGTTCCATTGCTTCCCAAATGTTTTGCAGTGTGAACTTCTCTATTATACTTTTCTTTGATCAAGTTCGCTGTTGTGCTACCTCATTATTTACTAGGTAATTTAGTTCTCTCCTGATTGGTTTTCCATTTCCCTCTATATTATGAATATCTTTTAATTTATTTTTAAAGAAATTATAATCTTACAGGTTTCTTCCTCTATTATCAATTTTTACCATTACTCGATTGAGGGGTTTTTCATAAAATTTTTCGTTGTCTTCTTTTGTTTCATTTTGTTTTTACAGTATTTTGACTTTTTAAATTAGTTGAGTTTTTTTAATTTTTCTATAATTATTTTTTTCGCACCAATCTACTATGGATGGATACTGGGTAATTTTCCTTTTGCTTTTAAAACAAAATTTTCAAATATTTTCTGAAAATCTGGGTCTTCAAGTACACTGGTATTAAGTTTCCGCAACATGTTATTTTTCACTCGTTTACAAATACTCCCTCTATTTCTAACATGACGGCTATATGGTCACTATATGCAAAATTTACATTGATGCAGTTTTGGATATTGTGTTTTTGCTTTGACTGGATATAGATTCTATCGATTCTCGATTTCCTATTTGGGCTGATGAAAGTGTACGTGTTTGCATCTGGTTTCATCGTTCTAAAAGCATCAATATATTTAAATCGGTCAATGAAATTTTTTAATTGAAGATTTATTTTCTTTTGTACTCCTTCTCTATCTCTTGCGTCTATTATACAGTTAAAATCCACTAGTATTAGTATATTTTCATCATTAGCTTTTAAAAACTTCGTTAAGACATGGAGGAAGAATAAATGTCTGTTTGCTGCCGTCTCAATTTGGGTTGGAGCGTCAATGCTTACAAAAACTTTTCTGAAGTGTTCTCTTATTGTTCTTCCGTTTCTTCCTTTTATTGTTTTTCCTTTATCGTTTCTTCCTTTTATTATAGAAGTAATCGATATACGATTACTTCTATTCCTTTTTTGTATATTATGGTTGTTCCAGATCTTTCGTTTTCGACATTATTATTTCTTATTGCTAGATAATCTTTGTGAAACCTATAAACATGTTGATATTAGTTTCTTGTAAAGATAATATATCTGGCTTATTCTTATCCAAAAATTTGTTTAAAGAATGGTTGTTTGCTGCTATCGTTTATTCCTTTTATATTGACTTATCATTTTAACCATGAAAATATAGTTTTAATTAAAAATCCTTTTAAATTATTGGTGTCAAATTCTTGTTTTGAGGAATTTTGTCTTTACCGTCTATTTCAATATTCTGGTACGTGTCTGTATTATTTTTTCTAAAACGAGCTATAATTTTTCCTTTTGATTTCCGTCACCTTCCTCTTCTTTCTGATTTGATTCCACCTTTTACCCTGCTAAGTTAATTGTTTTTATATTTTCCGGAGAATCATTTTCCTTCAACTTGCTATCCATATGCATTTAGCTTCTGCTTTTCCTAAGCTGCAAGGCTTTATTAATATCTTCTTCAGTCGGTGAATTAACTATATCTGGATTTTTCTTCATAGTGGTTTCGGTCTACTTGAATACACTTAGCTGATCCCTTTAAAAAATTTCATGCCTATCGTTGTTTTGGTTAAAATATTTCTTTGTATGTCCATCAGTTTCTCTCCCTCCTGCTTTAAGATTCGGTTTTACTCTCTTTCTGATTCTCTTGAATTGGTTTTCTTTTTTCCCCTTTTCTTCCGAATCATCCGGTACTTTTCTTTCCCTTTTCTTCATTTATAGTTCTTCTTCTTCTAGTTCAGATTCCGATATTTCGGTTTCTTGGACTTTTTCTAACATCGGTTGTTCCTTAGTCTTCTTTGTCTGGACGTTTTCTGCTTCATTTACAATGTCCTTTAGAGCATTAATTGCCAAATTGAACGCAGAGCTGCCTCTCACTGCTGGGTTGTAGGATTTCCTTCCATCCTCACAATGTCTCGCGTCATGATCTTCCGAGTCGCACCTGGTACACGTTTTATTTGCCCTGTAAATTAAATCGCAAATCTAGTGTCCATCACTGTAACAAAGGAAGAAATATTCTTTGTAACGATAACTTCAAGTGTTAATTTTTTCCTTTTTGTTTTCAGAAGGTCTAACGTTGGCATTACAAATTCAATTTTTTTAATTTTTCCGTAAGGCTCCAGAGGTTTGTGAAAAACTTTAATATCCATTTCATCAGGGATATACTTAATTGGACTTTTCTCCAAGGACTTCCGGCCATGAACACTGGAATGGTGTGACGATTTCTTTAGGAAATGCCTTCTGGACAATTTCCAACTGTCGGAGACTGCCGGCTCACAGTAAAGTAAGGGCCTAGGACGTTGTCGGTCCCAGCGTGTCTGGAGTGGCATGACCGCTACTCTAATCGACAGTGAAACTTTTCTAGGTCTGCCACGTATTCCTTATAGAAGTCTTCCCACCAGGCTGCTAGCAGGTTTCTCCTTATCCTTTCTCTCTTGTTTAGCGGTATTTTGTCCGCGTATTCTGTATCCGCCTGGTCAATCGGGTGTTTCTGATTCTGCCTGTACCCCGAGATGAGTTGTTTCGGTGTCAAAGTCTCTTTGTCGTCTTCTGAGACGTACGTTAGAAGCCTCGAGTTTATCGTGTCCTCTATTTCGGTTAACATCGTCTGGAACAAGTCATACTCCAGACAGGCATTTCCGTATGTTTTATACAGTAATCTTTTCACTGTCTGGACCATTCTTTCCCAGTAACCACCCGACCAAGGGAACAGGCTTGGAGAGAACCTCCACTTAACGTTTAAGGCTACTAGTGTATTATACACTTTCTCATTTCTATATGCCGCCCTTAAATACTTCGCGGCTGTACGAAGGATGTCACATTGTCTCAGTACATGGGTTTTGGTACTCCTCTTCTTGCAAAGAATCTCCTCATTGCAGAAATACTGGTTGCCGTATCCTGGCCCGTGGTCATCTCTAAGTGTACAGCTCTTGTTACTGCACATGTGAAGAGAAATATGTAGGCTTTCTCTTGTGCTCTTGTCGCCGTAATTTTTATTGGTAAGTGCCCCACAAAATCTATCCCTGTTACATTAAACAGGTTTGCCATTTGTAACCTGTCTATCGGTAAGGGTGCCGGTACCTCGTTGAATGCCATAGAGTCCAAACTCTGAAACTTCATACAGCGTCTCAGCTCTTTTTTTATCTTTGCCTCAGCCTTGGTATCTAGAACGTTCGTCTTACCTCCATCATCGTGGTGCTCACTCCTGTATTCTTTAGCCGCTCATGCGTCTGCTCTACGAGTTTGCGCGTCAAACAGTGGTCCTCTGGTAGTAAAATTACGGGTTCTCTGCCGTTAAGGCGTAGCTAATTTTCTTGTCGGCTGCGGTACTTGTAGCTTTATCGGCTGCTGTAGAGACTGAGGCCAGCTTCTCGGTAATCGCCACTATGGCCATCCACCGTGCTTCGGCCTTATCTATATATTTTTCTTTGCTCTCTGCGTCCGCGTCTGCTAAGACTAGGCTCTCTTTTAGCTCTTTTTTTATCAATACCCGGTCTTCCAGCAATTCTTCCCGTGTATCTATTGGAGAACCGACCCTTGACGACGCCGTTAAGTGCTCTGCTCTTCTTATTGGGCTGCTCTCTAATTCTGGTATACTGTCTTCAATCGTCTTCTCTACGATTGTTTTTATCTCCGCTCTCATACGCTCCACTACTATTGGGATCTGGTCTTCCCATGATAGGTTTTCTCGGGCCTGTTCTATCAGTTTTGCTGCTGAATTCAGTGCCCCGTTGCTCCTTCCATCCATCTGGTTTACTAACTCTGTGATTGCGACCAGCTTCTCTCTAAATCTCCATGGCTCGCAATCTTTTTCTCTAACTCCCTTATTTTCTTTGCCGTGTTTAATGCAACCTCCTCGACTGTTTTTTCTACTGTCTCAATACGCTTACGTATTCCGCTCTGGCAAGCTTCGTTTACCCTGAATGCTTAGCCTATCTTCTCTTTTTTCTTCCTTTCGAATTTTCTATTTTTTTTATCTCATCGAATTTTTTCCTTCATCATAAATATCCCTTCTTCCATACCATGTTCCTCTGGACCCTCTCATCCTGTAACCGTTTGCTTGGTCCTCCTTGTTGGGGCTGACATTTTTTTTTCACTGAGAACAGAAGAGTTTTTCTTTTAACTCTTTTTATTTCTAATAACCGAGATATATTTAACAATTTAATAACAGAGTAAACAATATTTCAAGCTTAGAACGGTGATTTGAGGATCTCGTCCTCGTCGGATGATGATGCAAGTCCTGTCCTTGCCAGTCGCCTCGAAAGCTGGTTAATCAGCCGTTCTTCGGGTGATGTTTTTCTCCACTTCATTGGAGTGCCTGCTGTTGTTCATTTTGATCTTTTCGCTTGGGTTAGCTCTTTCGATGCTCCGACTGCGAAGTCCGCAATCTCCTGGCTAAGCGCCGTGGGGGTCGGTGCCGAGATTGGCACTTGGAGCGTGACTGGAGGCAACTCTTTGATGCCCCGTGTCCTTTCCAATACCTGTTCTCTTCTCTGGAGTCCTTCTTTGTCTCGCCTTAGTTTGCTCGTTTCTAATAAAAATCGAGCGTGTGTTTCGGCTTCTTCAGCTGCCTTCGGGGCCGCTGCTATTACTGATGTCTTGCGACTCCCGGACTTTTGTTAGCGCCGTTAACTGCGCTCTCTCCTGTTCCTCAAAAGCAGAGCGGGCGAATTCAAGGCCGGGGGGATCGGCCATACGTATGGTTTGGGCCGACTCTTTTTTTCCACCAACCCTTCAGGGGCACTGTTCCGGAAATGGCTCTGGTATACGGAGTTTTTTTAAAACGCCCTTAGGTATCGTCCTTTCCGGCTCTTTCCAGAGTTCGTAGGAGCGAGCTTCCGAGTCTAGAATTGGTTGGAATCTGGCGAATACCGCCTGCTGGTGCTGGTGAAGTATGCTGTCCGACACTGTTTGTTTTTTTCGAAGGACCAATTTTAGATAAGCCTCCTTGGTAGGCGTCTCAAATGCCGGAGTCTGCCGGCTCAGGGTGTATTATGCCGTGTATTATGTTCTTCGAGGGTCTCACCACACACAAAAAATCATCATATTATATTTCAATTCCCGGCAAGTCGCCATATAATTCTTTTATCATTTGCTGATACGCTTCAGGGCAATACGATAACCCAAACGGCAACCTTAAGAAACGATAGCTTTCGAATGGTGGTTTAAAAAGTCTAGTCCTCAGTCAACTGAATTTGAAGGAATCCCGAAGTCGCTTCTCGTGTTTAGAAATAGCGGGATTTCCTTTTCTTGAAAATATTTCCTGGGACGATGGAACTTGAAAATGTTCACGTTTTATCGCTTTGCTTAGATCATATGGATCAAAACGTATTCTAATGTCCCCATTCAACTTCCTAGCCACCACCATTGGGGTTAACCATTCCGTTGGTTCACTCAATTTTTGGATTAGCTTCAGTTCTTCCATTTCACTTAGTTTATTTAGCACTGCATTTCTGATTTTAAATTATATTCTTCGAGCCGGGCGAACTACTGGAAAGACCCCTTGCTTGAGTTGAATGTGATGCTTGGTTGGGATTTTGCCGATTTCTTTAAACACTGTCGTGTACTTATTGAGAAGAGCGTTTCATTAGGTCAGGCTTTGATTTTTGAGAACCGCTTTTCACTGCCTGGGAAATTTCCATTGAGTTAACTAACCTATATACGTTGAGTTGCTTGCATGATGGCAACCCCAGCACTGGGATGTCTACTTCACCAGCTATTACACACGGCATTTTATACTTAAGACCATTAAACGTGACGATTAGCAGCTTTTGTCTCATCACCCTCACCAGTTTTACCTCAGTATCGGTTTGCAGGGACGAACAATATTTGTTAGGTTGATTCTGCTGCTGTTGATTGTTACACTTCCCATCTTGTCGATCGAAACGTCTCAACGGTCCCCGCTGAGTTTGGTGGTGTGATGGCTGTTCACACACTTTTGCACAATGATTCTCCAAACCAGATTTGGCACATACCTTCCCATATGCAGAGCATTCCCCCCTGGTTTCTGATTTTTCCGTATCGGCAAGAAAATCCGTGGGCACTTTCCTTGTTACTTTGTGATTTTCTAGTAATTGGCAAGCCTTTACTGGAATTCAGTAGGTTCACATACGTTTATATTTGACTGCCTTCGGTTCCCAACTGCATTTGACCAGCCAGTTTTCTTGGTGACTCACGTGCTCGGCAAACTCTTACAGTTTTCTTTAAGTCCAATGTTTATTAGCAGAACAATTGCTCTTGTGTGTCATTGTCAACGATGTTAACCATGTTGACCATTCATGAGGTACCATTAAATGACAGGAGATACATCCTGCCAATACTGAAAACGGCCAAAACATTAATTTTAGAAGTAAACTGTGATTCGAACGACCGTTCACGAGGTACCATAATGTTACTTACATATGTAATAGATAGTTATTATATAATTATAGTATCCATACACTATGTTATATTGTTCTGTACTGAACCGATTGTAGAGGAGATCGGGGCTAATCGTGACGCTTTGGAGTTTTCTCCACCGTCGGAGGCTGCCGACTCAGTAGTTGTAAATAGCGGTTGAGTTGAAGAGGCCTAGTCCGTTATGGGGACCAGCGTATTTCCGGGCGGGGCCTCAGTTGAGAGCTGCCAGTTGATGTGTCCCTTATGGGGGATACTGCTGTTGACTAGGCGGGCTGGTGGGCTGGACACGCGGCAGCGCCAACAACTGACTCGTACCTAAAGAAAAGATTAATAATGGAGGAAAATATACAAGTACTTACTTTTAGAATTTTGTTGAAGGAAGTGTGACGGCAGCAAGCGGCAAGCGATGGCGAAGAATCGGTGGCACGATGACGAACAGCGGTGAAGCAGCGAACGGCGGGCAAGGCGGCGAACGACGGGCAAGCGGCGTACAGCGGCACACGACAACAAGGCAAACAAGAAAGCACTTTAGAGAAATGAATTTACCAGGTTGTAGACGGCTTGGGTGTAAAAATGTGTGTGTATTACTTGGGCCTAATCGGCCCTTATTTATACCCATACAAAAAACAAACGTTGACAAATAACTTAATTAAACGAACATTAATTTCAACGCTGGTCTAGAGGTTGCCGCTTACTCTTCTTTCTTCTGACCGCGGGATAGCCCCTTCCTACGATACTCCAAATTTCCCCTTCCCGATACTCGAAGGATTTCCCTGGCGGCTACTATCCTTCTTTCTCCCGTTGGTTCTCGTTGTAGGGTTCGGTCCTCTCTCGCTAGAGACCGTTCTACATAAATGGGGAATATGTGAACATATTTAAATCTCATACTCCGGGTTCCCGGATTTTATTAAACAGCGCAGACGGTCTTTCCTCCGGCCACGCTTACTCTGAGTCCGTCATACGGTAGGGTTGTTTATGTCGCGGGACTTGGCTGGATTTCTCCGCCTGGGGTTTCTGTCGCCTGTCCCCGTTTCTTTTGTGTCGAATAACTCTCGACTAGTGAGCGATACACATAAATTTTCTTTTTCATTAAAACTGCACCATCTCAATATATGCGGCAAAATATAAAACAAAATTTTGATTTTAGTGGTAAAAAAAATGAAATTTTCATAAAATCCGTTGACTCACTCGATCACCGGAGTAACTTGAGACGGACCTGGGGTAACTCAGGACAGAACCAATATCTTGGTACTGGTTGATCCTACAATTCGGGGGGGGGATTTTTCTTGTACGTTGTCTTATTACAAACCAGCCATCATATACTTTGGCATGGTTTGCTAAACCGATCGGCGAGAATTTAATAAAGTTGCTGTAAACTAGAAAATTGACAAGATGAATCGACAAAAAGTGAGGCCAGCGTTAAAAATTTTTTGTAATACTAAAATAAAAACGATGAAAATATAAAATATAAAGTCACAGCTTAGTTGTAATATTTTTTGGACCAAATTAACATAATGACAAGAAAGGAATTTACATATCCGTCCGTGGAATAGCTTTATGTCGTTCCGCTTTACCCCAGAATTTGTTGTCCCAACCTGCCCTATCAGTGGTGTCTATGAAAATGTGTGATTGCCAGTAAACCGCTTTAGAATTTTTTTGAAAACCAAAGAAATGTGTGAAAATGAACAGTGTATTTCACTATATTTTTTACTAAATTATACATTAAGAGACGTGGCCGTAAATAAGTATTTTTTTAGAGCCCAGCATAATTTTACGAACCCTTCAAAATTTCTTTAGACAGTATCTTAACAAAGGATGCCACGACTACAACAAAACCTCCTCCCCAAATGCGCGTGTAGTTAAAAAACATGATGTGTAAATTTCATAATTTTACAACGAAGGGTTTTTGTAAAACATAGCTTGTCCCAACTAACCCGCGTCCCGATTAGCCCCGATCTCCGTTCCTGTTGTTTATTGGTGCAATGTAAATGTTTCCTTGGTTAAAATATTATTTCTTAAACCATTGTAGGATTATTTAATTTAAAACAAATACCAAAGTGTATTTTAACTCACTGATTCTTAAGTCACCGTATTTTTTCGGTTCAACAGTAAACAAAAACTTTTTGTATAAAGCAACATAAACAGGTTGCCCTTTGCACTATTAGCATAGTATCGTGATGTACAGCAACAGACGGTCATCATTTTTCCAAACGGAGGGGCTATCAAAAATAGAGGACTGCTACCCCTCTCTTTCCTTCCGCCTACACATAAAAAGAGTAGCGAGTTTTTATGCCCTTTTGTGTCTATTAGAAAAACAGCGAGGACGTAAGAGAACTCTCCAATTTCTCGATTCCGTACCGGTCGTGTGTATGACGGGGGGAAACCAACAGAGGGGAGACAACATCCAACAAAGATTGGGGTGAAAAAAAAGAAAGATCTTTAAAAAGAAAAACAAATTGGATGTCAAAAAAAGAAAATCAGCTGATGGCTGTACCCCAATTGAACCCAGCATAACCTAACCTTCCGGAGATGGTGAGGAATCAAGAAGGGGGGGTGAATCGAAGCAAACCAGCGGCTCTCGCCCAGGCCATTAGTCGGACACAATACTCTTTAATGGTTCCGCACGGGGCGGCACAGTTCACCACTAGAAATCTGTGTGTGCACAACGGGGGTAATATAACAAATACTCCGTGTGTGAGTCAGAAGCAGCCTATAAGACCTCACCCTATCGTTTCGGGCAAGAACAAACACACAAGAGTCTAAAACTCCCCCCTTATTTTCCTTTTCAGTTTCTGTAAAGAGTGTATGCTTTACCCCCCTCACCATATAAAAAAAAGACGTGAAAAAAAAGGAAAGCCAATACAACAACAAATATACAAAACAAAAGTTACCGAAAATCCCCATGTACTCTTCCTGCCGAATTCACTTGTTTGTCTTTACCTTTCGTTTTTGTGTAATCCTCACTGAATTTGTAGACACAGTAAGCCTATTTTTCTTCTTTAAAAATAAAATTGTAGCGACATCGTCACGTCAGTTTCTGGCTGCAAATATAACTGATACATCTTCGTTAGATCCAGTAAGGCAGCTTGTGTATTATGCGTAACTATATAACATACTACCCCCCTTCTTTTTTTTCTCTGATAGGAACCCTGGACAGAACATAAAAAATTCTATACATGGGGCCTATTTTTTTCCCCCGTTTGGGCTCAAAGTTCCGGGCCTTTTTGGCCGTATCATCCGGAGTCGATCGGATAGGCCTACTGTGATCGATCATGATGTCGCCTCCTCTGAGCTGCTCTCGTTTATTCGTTTTGAATTTCAACAAACCTCCTTCGTATACCCCTCCCTAGACTAACCCACGCATGTGAGAGATGAAGCGAATCGAGGTTTACTATACTGTTTCCTATTTTTTTTTTGGTTTTCTTATGTACACGCATCAGGCTAAAAGCACATGTAAGGATTCTCCGGACACCATCAATAACCGGCTGCACACTCCCGAGCTACTTTTATTTTCTTTTTTAAACCTCCCCCCCCTTTATTTTGAAGCAATCCCTCTCTTCAGTTATCTATATGTCATAATATACAGTATTCCCACACACCCTGTGAAAAAAGCATCAAATGTATGTATAGTGAGAGTGTAGGATAAATTTATGATGAAAAGGAAATGATGTGATGGATATTAATGATTGGCCGTCATGGTTATCATGGTTATTGACATGGTTATTACACGTGTTATAAATGTTTGTGCTTGATACTATAGATAATAAGTAGACTAGACTGATATTGATAAGCGAATAAGCCCCGAATGTAAAATTCATCATAAGTGAATCCAATCCATTGGAGTGGATTAATGGAGTGATGTGTCATGCAGCCAATAATATCGGCACTTGATAAAAGAGAGGAACCTGTAAAGCATTCTCCTTGTAGGAAGAATGACTTTACTTGATTAAGACAAGAAATGATAATAATGAATAAATAAATAATGAATGAACTCGGAAGGCGTTACCACAATGCCGAATATATTTTATGCTAGTAGGCCAAGCGAATAACAAAGGGGATACGCAGTTATAGGGCATAAAGGGAAAAGGGAAAGGGAGATAGAGTTATGCGGATTCAACCTTACCGTCAACGCGGTGGCGAGGATGGAAATAAAGATGAACCGTCGTGGGGAAGATATAGATTATAGGCTCATCGGTCGTACAAGAAGCGATGAGAAGCACTTAAAATAGTTATTGAATTAAACACAATTGTTACTCACGACAATTGACGAATGGAACAACACTTGTAGATGGAATAGCACTAGAACTGAAATTTGAGCAAGAACAGGAACTAGTGGAAGAACGAAGAGGAACTAGAACTAACTTTTGGGAACAAAAGGGTATCCTTTTATAGGTCTTGCATGCTTAAGGAGACATAGCATTTCCGACAAATGAGCTCCGGATGTCGTACGCAGGAACATTTCATATTCACGGAAATGCATGGCGCGACTTCCTACGCATGAAGATTCATCCAATCGGAAATAAGTAGAGCACAAAGTATAATATAAAAATAGAATTCACCAAAAGGGTAACAACACTTGAATTATGATATTTATAAAGCATAAAGGCAACGGATGTATATATAACCATATTAATAAAACAAACAATCAAGACACAATATAATTCAATAAAATTTGTATTTTATGACTTCGTTACATCACTCCCGGCGGTGAGAGATTACGTCCCGTAATCAGACTTCATAAGCAAAATCCGGTTCTGGTTCTTGAATTGGGCGACAGCATAACTTGTTGATGAGTCCGAAAAATCCACAGCCATTACAGATGCGTAGAAAAAGTAGACCAAGAAGGCAAAGTACACCGATGAAGAAATAATTTTTAATAGTTTCCCACCAGCTAGTATAAGAGTTCACTCCAGATGCTGATAACAAAACGTTGGTTACACTCGGTCGACTATGGGATGAAAACTCACTCGGCGAATGTTCATTCATAGCTGCGGCAATATCAGCCATAATACTCATATGATCCATAATAGTTTCACCATACGCAGGGTTACTTTTATGTTCATATTCAAAAAATTTTACATCTTCATAGCGAAAAGAATGCGCAAGGTCTTGTACCGGTAAGACGATACTTGCGTTCACGGGCTTCCAAGTGTTATTGCGAAACGCATAAGGTAGGTCATTGAAATTCACAAATCCATTCGTCCAATAACACGGCGAATATTTAACAAGTTCCCAACCATCTAAATTAATGGTATAGTTTTTAAATTTTGGTTGCGGTCCACAAGATGTTATGACGGTCTCGAAAGTCACATTTAAAGGTTTGCACGAGATGACAATGGCGGTTTTTCCAAATGCTTGTAATTTTGTGCATTTGGGCCGATCTAGATGCGAAGCAGCTAACCATCCATTATATTGTGCTGCAATAATTGGTCTTACATGTTTGGCCTTTCTTGAATCACATTGTAAGATTTGAATTAATCGTGATAATTCATTTTCATGGTCCGTAAATTGATCACGAATATATTGTAAGTTAGCGGGATGATCCAAATTTTGAGCGCTAGATGGCGCGGGGTCCGCCAATGTTATTGTCAACAAATTTTCCATGATGGCCGCCGTTGTAACGAAGAGTTTTGATTGGCCGACAATGTTAAAAGCATCAGATTTCTTTGAACAAGAGTTTTGTATGGGAATACAACGCGGTTGAAAAGATAAATGAAAGTCCAATTGTTTTTTATCATCTTGAAGGCGAAAAATTTTATCATTGCCCGTTTTTCGGATTAATTTCCCAATTCCAGATTCAATGAGATGAGCCTTGGGTTCAGTTCGTTGGGTATAGGTTTTGTCCCAAACCAATGTTAAATGATTATGCGACAAATGACCTGTTGATGCGGAAGCAATACCAATAGGTGTGGAAAAAGTGCCATCTTTGATATCTTGATAAAGACGAATTTTCTCGAGCGCACAATTAACAATTTCCTCGTCAATCGTTTGTAACCAATGACCGAAAGTTTGAGGTTCACGATCAAAAACATATTTATTTTCCGTAGCAATCATTTTTTGATCCTCGCACCGGAGACTGTTAATCATATCGTTGCACTCATTAGACGTAATGTCAAGCGGAATTTTGTCAGGCACAATCACTAATTGTCCAAAAAAGTTCATGGTGACATGGCGTATTTGTTTCCATTTTGCACAAATATATCCAGGAAAATGAACAGCCGCACGCACTTCACTATATATGGAATATCGTACGTCAGCGGAATGTCTATCATTTATTTCCGGATGACAATCGGCATCCGAAAATTGAATTATTCCCATTTTCGACGACTCCGTACAATCACATACGGTCACTTCAAAGGCTCGAACGCTAAGTCCGTAAAGACATAGCCGTAATAAAATGGACAAAGACGACATTTCTACATACGCAAAAAAAAACAATACATAAGAAAAATTTTAACCGAGCAGTGGCCAAAAATATTCTACATCGGCATTGGGATTCTTTTTATAAATATATAGATATTGAGAATAGAATGAAAGACAAGAAGAGAAAAGAAAGTAAGAGTGAAAAATTTTGCCGTCGGCTCTCAAAAGGTCAACGCTTTCCCGTCGGCTTTTCAGTAGCTGCGCTACGGCAAAGGATAGGGAATAAAAGGGTGTCGCATTATAACTGTGTTTTCGGGCATAAGGAAAAATTATTTTTAATCGAAAATGATAACATTGGAAAGAGGAAAGGACGCTCGTAATTATCAAAAAGAAATGATAGAAAAAGATTGATTCGTTTAATTATGCGGAGAAGAAAAGAAATGTTTAAAATTTCACGGCGAAAAAAGTCCGTGCGCGAAAGGTCAAACTCGGGTTTTCATTTTTTTTTCTAAGTCCAACGCATGGAAAAAGGGACTTGGCTAGAAACGAAGGGAAAAGAATGTGAAATATGAACGGGTGGGCGGAGCCAATGCGCCTTGAGGGGAAACAAGGAATTTCAGAATACGAATGCAAGAGTATGGAAAGGCTTGTTAGTTGCCCTCCGGCAAAAAGAGGGAGCAAGAATATTTTTCTCTACTTGGTTCGAAATGTTGGTACGCTTCAATATTGAAGAAGAAGGAACAGAAGGAGGTGTGAAAGGGAGATGATAAAACTCAACGAAAGGAGATATATTCCTTAGCTCGCTGCAAAGTGTTGGGGCAGCTTCAGTGTGTAAGAAAAGGAAAGTGAAAAGAAGTAAGAAAAGGAGGTCGATAAAAGTAAACGAAAGAAAATATATTTCTTCCCTTGCTGCGAAGTGTTGGAATATATTTAGTGTTCAACGGGAAAGACAATTGAAAAGAAGTGTAAAGTGAGTGACGCGTTGGGGGAAATCTGGGCGTTGGCTATATTCAATAAGAAGAAGTGTAGAAAAGTGGCTTGGAGGTACAGGCGAAAGAATAATTGTGTTTGAAGAAAAAAAACTTTGGTGTAACTATAAGAAAAAGTTTTTGTTTTCCGAGAGTGATTTTGTCTTCTGCACCAAATGTCTACGTATTGTGTTAGTGTTGTACAAGAAGTGAGATACAATTACAAAGAGATGAATGTGGAGAAATAATAACATAAAAAAACAATACACGAAAGGCTAGTCATCAATGGTTATGACTGCCGGTCCACTGGGGCGCCTTCCGGCCCGTCCGCAGGTGGGGCAGACGTCTTGTATCCACCATTGGGATAGTGCCCAATTTGGTGGTGGGGGCATACGGTTTTGCGGGTCAAGCTCCAGGATCTCCTGAAGTTTCTCCACAGACCGTTGCCATTTCCCCTCGTTCAGAGCTTTGTGTAGCTCTAGTTTCAAAATTCCAGTCCGAAGATTCAGGTAGTGCACGTCGAGGTCGCGTCGGGTAGGCCGGGTAGGTGGAATAGCCAAGAGTTCTGAGAGTGGCCGTAGTCGAAGCGTGTTGGGGTGCGCCGGTGTTGAGGGCGGGTCGGTTCGGATCCGGGGTGGAATAGATGGGGGGGTAATGTGGCCAGATGGCCCCGCTTCCGGCTCACCGAAATCAATTGGCCTTAGCCGCCAAGCACTGTCGGAACTATGCCGACGAGTGGTATAAGGTGGCAGCCTATGACTTCTGTTGTTATCCTTTGGCATTTTTCCGGAACGAAAAAAAACTTTTCTTGGCAGAACGACGTTACGAGTTGCGATGAAGGATTGATTCCTGGCCATCCAACAGCGTCGAATATATTTTAAGATATTGTTGTCGTAAGCTATGCTGAACAATTTCTCGGAATCGAGAACTATTTCTCTTTGTTTTTCCAAGACGACACGTTTAATGCCTTATTTTAATTGCTTCTTCTTGATATCGTAAGCAAATCTTCCGTTGAGCCGAATCCACTATTGATGCAAGCGAGAGCAGATGTAATCTTATAGGGGAACATTCGGGAAATCGCGGATTACAAATTCCCCGAAACACAAAAACATATACAAAATTCATGTATCTCCAACATTAATATATATATCAGAAGCAACAAATGGTACAACTTAATCATAAATAGGAGAAATCGAACAGCTCATCATCGAAATTCATATATATATATATTCATGTGTATATATATATACGCGTTTCCTGCATTCGCACCTCTTGTCATCGTACCCTTGTCCGATTTGATTACAGTAGAGTAATACTACTCTTCAACTGGGGATATTTGAATTTCAATTTTTCCTACTCTTGTTGTTATATTTTACTTGCCTCATCAACCGCGTATCATAAAAGAGAAAAATCTCTTCTATCATCACCAGAAAATAGTAAATAATAATTAAGAGAAAAAAAAATTATACGAGGTTCGGAAAACTAAGCGTAAATATACTGAACGTCGGACGAGCGAATATAAGAGATGCCATGCCATATAAGTCGGTGGAGAATACAAACATGAATATAAGAGGGAATAATCATAAAAGAGCTCATACACAAGAGGATAACATTACACATACACAAAAGCATTACAATAAAGAGAATAAAAGAAAGTATTAAAAATGACAAAAATTTCGGTTCTTCTTCCTTCAATCCTTCTTGCAAAATCTGCAACGGTAAGCCGGGTTCCAGTCTTCTGGAAACCAACCATAAAGGGGTGGACTTCGATTTTCAGGATCCAGATCCAGATTCTTCTTTAATTTAAGCACCGCTTTTTTCCAGTTTTCTTGGCGGATATAGAGTTGTAGTTCCTCCGCCAACTCTCTTGTCCGTCGACGCATTTCTCTGTTGTAGCGGCGCTGCTCCCGACGCCAGTTAAATTCGTTTTCCGAGTCCTGGGAATGAGCACCTGGGCTTCGATAATTATCCCACATCTCATCCCACAGTTTGTCGTCGTCGTCTCTTTTCCTTTTTTCGTCCTTAGTCAATATTGGTTGTAGAAATTCCTCCACGGCCTTTTCCCGCCGTATCTCCTCTTCTTCGTCGGTTTCTACTAACTCTCCTACTCCTTTTATCTTGGGACGTTTGCTCGCCGGTTCTTCGTTACCGGTGAGTGGAGTAGATGTCGTCGCCACTTCGATGGTTTGGGCGATGTCCCACTGGTTCAGTTCCACCGTGCTGTCAGAATCCATGTCGGAATCAAGATCACCAAACACAAACTGCTGAATATCCGTCACTGTGTGTCATGGGCTTATATAGTCCCTTCTAACCGTAGCAAAGCAGCCAAGAGAGATTCATATTAAAATCCATATCGAATAGGCTTCCTGCGATTTCTTTGTGGACGTCCGGTGTTCGCGACTGTTTCAGGTGCATCCTTTCCCAAATTTTCTTGCAAATGTTCATATTGTATCTCAATTGGTGGACACTTTTCCGGCGTGTCTTTCGCACAATTTTCAGAATCGTGTGAATCCAGATGAATGAACTCCATCTTCGTCGATTTTTCAATCGAATTCGTATTTTTTTCCGTCGCGAGGGTTCTCGCCTCTTTTCCGGTGTGTATTTTCAAGTCGTCGCCAAGAAGTGTAGTGCTTACATCAGGGGAAGGGTTTACAATTTCTTGGATAATATACAAATCATCAACTTCATCTATAGGCTTATCCAGATTTTCTGATTCATCAATTGTTTGAGTTGAAATCGTTTTACGAAATCGATTCTCGAACTCCGAAGACGATTCAAATGGAGGACAATGCTCGGTCTTCCAAAGCATTGTTTCATACAAAGGTTTTAATCTGTTAACGTGAGTGCGTTGACAGACATAGGAATTATCTGCTATATCTACTGTATTATTAGAATATACCTTAACTATCCTATACGGCCTTTTATATTTAGAAGTGAATTTCTTACTATCCCCATCTTTAACTACACGAATATCCAATAACACTCTATCGCCTACCGCGTATCGCTTTTCTTTTGCACGTTTATTATATTGTTCCCTCTGGCGCTTCCTAGCTTTTTCACTTTCTTCTCTAACCCTTTGGAAACTATATCGCAAACGTTCCGCTAAATTCCCCACATAATCGGAAGAAGATTTAAAGGTTTTTGGGGACGCATCTAGAAATTCATTAATTGGAATATTGGGGTCCCTACCGTGAAGCAAATAATAAGGGGTGTCAAGTGTTGACGCGTGCACTGAACTACGATAAGCAAATAAAACATCGTCCAACATATCCTCCCAATTGGAATGCTCTCCATCCTTTAATTCTTTCCTTAACATAGTTGTTAATGTTCTATTAAATCTCTCGGTCTCCCCATTACTGGCTGGATTATATGCAGTCGTTAATCTTTGATCGATCTTTAACTTTTTGCAAAAATAGCGAAATAATTTGGACGTGAAATTTGTTCCACGATCAGATAAAATAGCTTTCGGCATCCCATGACGGACAATGATGGTTTTATATATACACTCAGCTGTTGTTAACGCAGTTTGGTCTTTTAAAGCGACGGCTTCTACCCATCGGCTAAAATAATCGGTAATAACTAAAATATAACTATTCCCGTTAGGCCAAATTGGAGTAATAGGCCCTAGGAAATCCATTCCAATTACTTGAAAGGGCGCTTTCGCAACCTCGTGGGGGTGAAAAAGTGCTCTATATGTGGAGGAAGTGTTAGCTATACATATTTCGCAAGCCTGACAATATTCTTTAATATCGCTCCTCATATTAGGCCAAAATAATGATTTTTAACTTTTAAGTAAGTTTTATAAAAAGCTAAATGTCCCCCCATCGGTACATCATGTAGTTCCCTGAGCACCAGATGGCGGAGCGATGCGGGCAATACAAATTGATAATTTATTTCGCTGCGTTTGCTATTTGACGAAGGCAACTCATGTCGATAAAGTGTACCTTCAATAATTTCAAAATATTCAATTTCTTTTACCCAATCTGGCCTAGATTGTTGAAAAATTTCATCTAGCTCTCCTTTCTCCAAATAATTCCTAATAGCTATACACAGTTCATCTTCTAATTGCTTTTCACAAATAAATTTGATATTTTTTTCAGTTTGAATACTAGCCACCTTTAAACGTGACAAACAGTCAGCATTTTGGTGAATACGACCAGGCCTATACTTTAATTCATAATTGGTCGCAGCTAATAATATAGCCCATCGTCCTAATCTCCCATTGTTATCTTTTTGATCCTTAAGCCACTGTAATGGACGATGATCACTAATAATTTCGAATGGCTTATCCAAAAGATAATGTCGAAAATGTTTAATCGCATCAATCACCGCTAAAGCTTCTTTTTCTGTAGTGGCATATTTCGTCTCAGCTTTCGTTAATTGTCTACTAGAATATGCTATCCGATGCTCGTGGCCATTTTGTATCTGCGAAAGCACCGCTCCTATTCCATAATCACATGCGTCTGTGAAAAGTAAAAATTTTCCATTGAAATTGGGGTAAACTAATACTGGGGGCGTAACGAGAGAAGTTCGTAATTTTTCAAAGGCAGCTTGCTCCTCAGTACCCCAAACAAAAGGTTTTCTGCTAAGGTCCTTATGAGTTAATCTCGTCAATGGCTTAGCTATTGATCCAAAATTTTGAATAAATCTCCTATAATATCCGGATAATCCCAAAAATGATCTTACTTCGTCTACAGAAGAAGGTGTTTTATAATTCACTATTTTATCGATTTTCCCTGGATCTGGCTTAATCCCTTCGGTCGAAATGACATGGCCTAAATAATTTACCGATCGTTTAATAAACTGGCATTTTTTAAGTTTTAATTTTAAATTCGCATCCTGTAGCAGTTGAAAAATTTCACGAATATCCCTCAAATGGTCTTCGAAATTATCAGAAAAGATTATCACATCATCCAAATAAACTAATGCCTTACTTCCTCAAACGTCTTTCAGTACATAATTCATTAGTCTTTGAAATGTGGCAGGTGCATTGCACAAGCCAAATGCCATACGCTTAAATTCGTAAAGATTATTTTCTACAACAAATGCTGTTTTTTCTATTGCTGGCTCATCTACCTGAATTTGCCAATATCCAGCGGCTAAATCGAGAGTAGTGAAAAATTTCTTCCCATACAATTTATCCAATGTTTCATCTATCCTTGGCATAGGAAAAGAATCTTTCTTTGTGATACTATTTAATTTTCGATAATCGACGCAAAACCTGACTTCTCCACTTTTTTTCTCAACTAAAACCACAGGTGAAGCCCATGGCGAATGCGAATACTGAATTACATCTGCGTCAAGCATTTCTTGTACCTTATCCTCTAATAATTTTCTTTGATTATTCGTAACTCTGTAAGGGCGTTGTCGAATAGGGCCTCGTCCCTGTGTATTAATTGTATGTTTTATAAGATCTGTGTTGCCTAATTCTGAATCTTTTGCAGCGAACAAGTCGTGAAAGTCATTTAATAATTTAGCGAGCTGTGTTTGGAATTCGGGGTCGACCTCCGGAATTACAATAGGCTCTTTTACTACGAATATTATATACTAGAATATTATATTTTCCATCTCTCGATACTTTTCCTACGAACTCCTCAATAAAAACGCCGGCCGGCAAATCTTCTGCTGGGGTAAATATAAAAGCTGTATTCGGCGGAACAAACGGAAATGACCCTTTCATTTGCGCGGCAATTACTAGCGACGTCTGACGAGATAACGTCGTCTTTTTGACCGAAGTAACTGCCATGTCCGGAATGCTAGAAATAGCTGATCCCTGCTTATCTCTTGCTAAATAAATGCTCTTGGCTTCTCCATCAAGCCGAAATCCGTGTTTCTGGATTGCGTCCCATCCAAGGATACAGACCTCAGAAACACCATTTGTAACAATAAACTCTTGTTCCAAAACTGACTCTCCGTATCGCACGGGTAAAGTAACGCTCCCCAGCGTGTGTAATTTTTTCTCCCCTACATCGTATAAATCAAAATCAAGTTGACTGCAGATCACTTGACCTCTTTGGGGTAATTTCTTAAATAATTTCTCATGAATAATACTCTTAGACGCTCCTGTATCGAATAATGCTTGAAATGGGATCTGATGAATTTTCAATGGAATTCTCGGTGTCGATTCATTCGTTATGGTTGTTAATTTTGCGACTTGTCGGGATTTAAACGGAGGCTCCCTATCAACTGACCCGAAGTTACAGTTGATACCTACTGGTTTCCCTGATTCGGAGGCGGACCTGGAATGTTAGGCCTACTCTGGTTTTTTGCCTTTGGACAGTTGTTTGATTTATGGCCAATTTCCCGACATGAATAGCATATTGGTGGCTGAGCTTGTTCCAAACTTTGCCGTTGATATTTGTAACAATTTGTCTGAGAATGACCCTTATATCCACAAAAATTGCAAATCAGCTGTGGCTGTGTAGGCTTATGGTTGGAATCACCAGCTGGTTTTGAAAAAGGGGTTTTATGAGCTGTAGGCCTATCCGGGAATTTATTGAAAGGTTGTGCGCCATTGTTATTGTTATTCTGCTGCGGAGGTCTCCAATTCCTATCCTGGTTACTGTTACTAGTTTGGAACGAAACTTGCTTCTTATAGGGTGCACTTGATACGTTTTTATCAAATTGCAAATGCCTTATCGCTTGCGTTAGCTCAAGAAGTGCGCTCTTAATTTCCTCCTTTTCAGTTTTTGGGTCATCGACTTGTTTGCTTCCCTGTCTGATATTTGCTACGGCATTTTTGACGAATTCTTTTTGCTCCAATACTATTTCCTTTAGTTCTTTAAATTCTGCGTCTTTGGTGTCAGGAGGCTCAGTCACTGCCCTAATAAAATCATGTTTTTCCCTATCCGTTTCCATGGCTTCCAGTCGCAATGCATACATTCGTGTTGCCGAAATAAGATCATTAAAATTCTTAAATTCTTTATATTTAACTTTCGATTGTAATTTGGAATCCAACCCCTCTATAAATTTTTGCATAACAATTATAGCAAAAGATGCTTCTGAATAGCCTACAGGATATGCGCGTTTCCTGCAAACGATGAGCATATTCTATAATCTTTTCCCCTGGCTTACGCTTAGCTTTATTAAACTTCTTTTGATAAAAATCAGCATTTTCGTCACCATGAAAATGATCAAGAAGAGATTCTTTAATTAAAGCATAGTTGTGAGGATGACCCTTCAAAGTTGCCTGAATAATCGAGAAAGCTTTATCAGCCAATTTTGCCCTTAACATCTGAATAATCTTCCCCTCAGACCAACCTGATCCTTCTACTATACTTTCAAAAGATTCTAACCAGGAGTCAAAACGCACCAGGGGATTTCCAGAAAAAGAAGGAAGTAGCTGTAAACGGGAAAAAGTGTGTTGATTATTTTGGAAATCGTTCAAATCATCGACCGTGGCCGCTCTTGATGGAGAACAAGATTCCGCCATGTTTGGATTAAATTTTAAAAAATTCAAAGTTCTTCCCTGTGAATTCTGAGGGTGTTCTGAAATGTCGTTCGTAATTGCCTTAAATTCCCCTGCGTTGTATCCCACTGGCTGGGTGGGCGGGCTCGAAGACAGGGTAGAGGGTACGTAGGACAGTGTAGGGTTTGTGACTGATTGAAATGATAGTTTCTTCTGCGCGACCGTTTCCTCTTTGGAATGCTTCCCGACAGCGGCGATGTTTGTTGGATTGGCGTGCTTTTTTGCTGCGTTGGTCTCGTTTGTATGAACGTCAGCGATTGTCTCAATTTTTGTTCCGTTTGCGTGATTATTGGCTTGATGTCGCTCGCCTGCTGTGCGAAGAACGGGTTGTTGGCTTCCGGAAAATTGTTCAGTTTGTCCAAAAGGAATATGATTTCCGGCTGTAGTACCTCCAAATTGTTGATGAGTTGTAGTTTCTTTAGGTATGCCGCTAGGTTGGCTACTTCCTTCAGGAACGTTCGTTGGGACGCCAGCAAGATCTCTTCCAGATGAAGGGATGTGTCGCTCACTTTGGTGATGATTTCCACGTATCTCCCGTCCTCGTCTCTGTCGGTGATGTCCCGTCTTGGAACGAAGCCGAATAGTTCTCGCTTTGTTGTGGTGTGACCACTTGAAGGTCTATTATGTTGTAAATTTGTCCGTGTACGCAAGTCAGAACCTGTCTCGCGTGTCGTGTGAAAATTTCCTTGAGCTCCGTCACAATTTCCTCTGTCTGCTTCTTCGTCTTCTTCGTGATCGGTACACTGGCTTTCACCTCCAGAATGGATGTCAGATACTTCAGAAGTGTCTTCGGTTGTTTCCAATCCGTCAGTGTTAATTTTTCGGCGTCGTAATTCCTCTGAATGTCGCGCATCAACGCGACAAGATGATCCCAGATTTTCGGGTCGCTCGATTGGAAATCCTTCTCCCTCTCCTTGAGGCTCTTGATGGCTAGCAGAAAAGCTCCTTTCTGCTTTTCTCGAAGTTTTATTACCCGTAAACTTATCAGATCCAGACAGATTTGAAGTGGAAGTTTTATCAAAATTAAGAGTTCTGGCTACACCTTCATCAATTTGAATAACTGGCTCGATAGGACTGTTAGTAGCGGATACAGGTGTGCGAGAAAGTTTATGCCTACTAGAAAAAATATTATCCGTCATTGTGGGTGAGTTCGATAGATCGCTGCCACCATTATGTAAAGCATTCTCCTTGTAGGAAGAATGACTTTACTTGATTAAGACAAGAAATGATAATAATGAATAAATAAATAATGAATGAACTCGGAAGGCGTTACCACAATGCCGAATATATTTTATCCTAGTAGGCCAAGCGAATAACAAAGGGGATACGCAGTTATAGGGCATAAAGGGGAAACGGAAAGGGAGATAGAGTTATGCGGATTCAACCTTACCGTCACCGCGGTGGCGAGGATGGAAATAAAGATGAACCGTCGTGGGGAAGATATAGATTATAGGCTCATCGGTCGTACAAGAAGCGATGAGAAGCACTTAAAATAGTTATTGAATTAAACACAATTGTTACTCACGAGAATTGACGAATGGAACAACACTTGTAGATGGAATAGCACTAGAACTGAAATTTGAGCAAGAACAGGAACTAGTGTAAGAACGAAGAGGAACAAGAACTAACTTTTGGGAACAAAAGGGTATCCTTTTATAGGTCTTGCATGCTTAAGGAGACATAGCATTTCCGACAAATGAGCTCCGGATGTCGTACGCAGGAACATTTCATATTCACGGAAATGCATGGCGCGACTTCCTACGCATGAAGATTCATCCAATCGGAAATAAGTAGAGCACAAAGTATAATATAAAAATAGAATTCACCGAAAGAGTAACAACACTTGAATTATGATATTTATAAAGCATAAAGGCAACGGATGTATATATAACCATATTAATAAAACAAACAATCAAGACACAATATAATTCAATAAAATTTGTATTTTATGACTTCGTTACAAACCCATTCACTCTATGTTCGTTGCTGCCGTGTGAGCTTCGCGTAAATATTCAGTACAGAAATGAAAAGGTTAGTGGACGTGTAACGAGTTCCCGCGGACATTGTTCTGCTGACATTTACAAGATGCTTAGAGGATGTGATTCAGCTTTTTTACCTCATAGTGATGATGGCCACGATGTTCAGATTATATAATAAGTTGCACCTATTTCAATATCAATTAGTCTTTAACGTAAAAGTAAAAAAATTTCTGAGATGAGAATCTTCGTCCATTAGTTTACAGTGACGTACGCGGTAACCTTAAAACAGTGTTCGAAATAGATGGCGAATTTATTTGCACATGTAAACAAACAAGGTTCATTATTGAAAATTCGTGCAGTCGATGTCGAAGAAGAGTAATTTTAAAAAATTGCTTTCTCTTTGTAATTTCTAACAAAACATATTGACTTCAGATAAGTCCCTGAGGTAAGGTTCGCTTCCAAGCACCACCAACAATCACCTCTTGCTTCTGTAATTTAATTACTTTTTGGTTGTTGTTACTGTAATGAAGTCAACTAGATAGGGCGAACTGTACCGAGAATGTTTAGGTGTATTTCCTAGTCTGAATACCAAAACCACACTGAGCTCTCTAAGTTAAACCGGAGGGGAGGGGGGCAACATTGCCAGGTCATCACATGTCTTTTTCTTCCGCGGGGCAGGCTTCTTTATCCATGGGTGTCTTGGCTGCAATCCGCTGTAAACGGCGGGGAACGGCTGACGTTGTGTTTTTGGAGTTTTTTTGGAATAGGAGGGTGTCAACCGACAACTGAGGTGGACCCTCCTGCGCGACTGACGGATTGTAGAGGCGAAGAAAACACCGGTTACGGCGAAATAAACAACCGGCAACGACGGTGCAAAACGAACGACGGTGAGCTGGAATTAAGTCGCGTGTTGGTCGATTGAACACAATCTGCGAAGGGGATGCGCCCCCAGCAATAGGTGCGTTGCGGAAAAGAAGAAGACCTTTTCCGAATTTGTCCAGGTCAAAGGCCAGAGGTCCAGGAGCCCGCGATGAGCATTTTCATAGATTTTACAGCTGTTTATGCGTGACAGTTTGACTTCGGGTGGTGAGGCAAAGAACGACCGTGTGAGATGTGCCATTCACGCAGAAATGACAGGTACTCGTCAGAATTAAATTTTGGGCCACCGTCTGACCAAAGCTTTACCGGGACGCCCGCGCTGCATGTGAAGAACGAACGGAATGCGTCAATGATCCGACGCGCTGATGTGTTGGTGTCAGGGAAGGGATAAACCTGGGGCCACCCACTATACTGGTCGGCAATGATTAAGAAATCCCGACCGCGGAAAGTGCCAAGGTCGGCAAAGATGAATTCGAACGGACGGGAGACTGGCTCGTGGGGGGGAAGAGGTTCCGATGGAAGTGACGGGAGGCGTTCGGAGCACGACGGACAAGATTTAACAGCCATGACAATATCGTTGTCCATGGAGGGCCAATACACCGATTGCCGCGCGCGCTGGCGAATTTTTGTTACCCCCTGATGCATCTGATGGAGCGTATGAAGAATCTCCTGACGTAAGGATGCCGGGATGACCACCCGAGGACCGACCAGGATGAGGTCTCCATCGATATAGAGACGGCTGCGTACCTGCCAAAATGCCGGATTTCTAACGGAAGGTTACACTCTTCATTCGGGAAACCCTACAGAATGGTTTGACGTAGGGAAATCATTACAGGATCTACGGCAGATGCCGCAGACACAGATGACAGCAGCATATCAGGATTGGTGGCGCTGGACCCTTCCAAAACATCCATCAAGTGAATGCGCTCGGACGCTAAATAGAGGCTTTCCGCGATTTCGTCTGTTGAGGAGGGCTGATCCACGGGAGAACGGGATAATGCGTCGGCCATCACGTTATTCTTGCCTGGTACCCACGATGCAACAAAGGAATAGCGCTGCATCAACAGGCGGAGGCGCAAAATCCGGGGATTGTCCAGCTTGTCCAAATGATAGTCATTGAGGATAGGGATAAGGGGCGGTGATCTGTGACCAGTTGGAAGGATGGTAGGCCTTCAAGGAATTGACGACATTTCCGCATCGCCCACGCAGCTGCCAAGCACTCCAGCTCAATCATGGCGTAGCGGGATTTGGCGTCTGACAGAAAACGGGATTCCGCTTGCACGACCATCCATCTGCCCCCTGTTTGCTGCTGACGGAGGATGAAACCTAACCCGCGGAGACGTGAAGCATCTACGTGGAGTGACGTTGGGCGAGCCGGGTTGTAAAACGCCAAATTCGGAAATCGAAGAAGACGATAACGCGGCCCTGGCCGCTTGGAAATCTATTTCATGCTGTTGTGTCCACTCCCAGAGGAAATCTTTTCGTAACAATGGCGCTAGAGGGCGGAGCAAGGAGGCCAGGTCATCTGAAAAATTTCCTACCTGCTGACAGAGACCATGGAAAGCCCGCATTTCTGAGACACAGGTAGGTTTCGGGAACTCGCGAATGGCTTTGAGCAGGTCAGGGTTGGATTGAAATCCGTTTTCCCCGACGACATAGCCGCCGAACAACACCGAAGATTGTGCAAATACGATTTTCTTTACGTTGATAGCGATCCGATGATCCGCCGCAAGTTTGAACAACCGCCTTACCAGGCCAACGTGTTCCTCCCAAGTGGCCGAAAAAACAAGCACGTCCTCGACGACGCGGCGGCAGTTCGGGAAGTCGTCAAAAACGTCGGCAAGGTGCCGACTGTAGTCATCTCCAGCGAGAGAAATACCAAAGGGAAGGCGGAGGTATCTGTAGCGACCAAACGGGGTGGACACGGTCGTCCTGAGGCTGGAGTCGTTGTCCAGTACTACCTGGTGGTATCCTTTGAGTACGTCAATCACGGTGAAAAATTTTATCCCCGGTGCGATGGTGCGAACCGCTTGAAATGGTGTAGGTGCTTCAAAGACTGGTCTGATGATGCACCGGTTGGGGGATGTGAAATCACCGCGGATTCTTACTTCGCCATCCTCCTTTGGAACAATTACAATAGGGCGGACCCACGCTGTTGGCTCAGTCACCTTGGCAATAATGTTTTGCTCCTCCAACATGTCTAATTCCCGCTTGACTTTTGGCATAAGAGGAACAGCAATAGGGCGCGATCCACGGATCGATGAGGGGACTGCGTCCTCCTTGAGCCGGAAATGGCATGGAGAGCCCAGCATCGGCCGGCAGACACCGTCAAAGATGGAAGGGACCTCAGCCATCAGCTCATTCAATGTCGACTGAACATCTGGAGCCGCTGGATGCTCTGCCTGGGGGAGTGTGAGGGCTGCTAACATACACGCATGAGGGTATTGGGCGGGCAGCATTCCGAATCTCTTCTGTGTCGCCTTTGAAATAACCGGCTGTTGAAGTTCTTGAAGGACGTGAATTGATGTGGCAACCGGACTGCTGGAACTGTTGGCCCACACCAACGACGCTTGAAATTGGCCCAGCGACGCTATAGGAGCACCTGTGGCCGTGACGGCTTCGGCCCCATGAGAAGATAACGGGACGTCGTTGAACTGGCTCAGATACAAACGGGCTGGGATGGCATCGATGGATGCTCCAGTGTCTGGCAGCATCCGGATAAGATACTTCGCGCCACCGTAGACAGGGGTAATACCGATCTGGACCATGTCCTCTTGAAGTATGAACTGAATAGTGATGCTGCTGGCTATCTCTGGCTTGGACGCTGAGCTACCTTGGGTGCACACGGACTGAAAGTGACCCAACTTGTGACAGGAATGGCATGACGTGAAGCAGCTCCGCAAATTCCAGCATCCGTAGGGTTGGCAACCGGGAGGGTGCTGTCGAACAGATGGTTTACCGCGCGCTTGACTTTTCTGTGAATAGGCTGGTTTTTCGCTGGGCTGCTTCCTTGTTCTTGACTTAATCTGGTTAACCGGCGCTGTATTGCCTTGCCTCATGTTATAAACCTGCAGCCGTGTGGCCTCCGCCGTGCGGATAAGGTTGATATGATGTCCAGTGGCAGTTCGGCGCCCAGTTCCAACAGCTTGCGACGCACTTCATCGTCAATGACGCCGAACACAATCTGACCCAATAACCGCGTGTTCTGGCAGGCAGCACAGCAATCTTTTTCAAATTCACACTTGCGAGCTAAATCTCGGAGGTCAATGAGCCAGCTTTCAACGGTCTCTGAATCGCGTTGGACACGGGAGGCGAATTGCTGGTGCCAAACATGACAATTTCGACCAGCGCTACACCGCTCCTGCAGTTTCGTAATTATAACGTAGGCATTCTCCAAATCCGCGGCTGACAGACCCATTGTTAACACCGTCTTTAACGTAGCATTAGAGGGACAAAATAGGAGAATGTTCGCGATGTACTACGGACGCTCAGCCTGAGGAAGCGCTGTGTTGATGGTTGAAAGGGACCGAAATATTTTCCATTGCTGATGCCACATTTCAAAGGAATCCTTGAACTCTTCCATGTCTAGGGGGGATGGTGTGCTATACGGTTTAAATGGCTTAGGGGCCATCGTGTAAGGCACAATTCGGGGAATCAAATGCTGTGCTCACAAGATGGTGCGCCTGGTGACGTACGTACGTGAATGTAGGAAGGCGTGAACGTAGAAGCCGAGCTGAATTGATTGAAATGTGTAAAAGGGGTTGAATGAAGTGTGGGTGAAACTGAATGGTACCGCGATATGAACCTATCAGGACTGGACACGCTGAGCTCGGAGAGTAATACTGAAACGTGGAAGTTGGGTTCATCCAAAAAACAAAAGGATATGACGAAGTATATTAGAAGGCCACGAATGGTGGGTGCTCGGTACGTAGACACCCGACTTGTTAGCGGGGGAGGGTTAGCGGGTTAGCGGCAAGGAGACTCCCGTTAAGGGAAAAAAAATGGTGGCCTCCACCAACCACGCTGAGATATGGCCGGTGGGAATAACTGCACGAAAACCACCAAAATGAGTTTAAATTGCTGTTTGATCGCACACAAAGCAACTGACGGCGTAACTAAAACGAGAGTTAGGGAATAAGTTAGACACTTCGAGAAGAAACTACCAACTGCGCCATGGAATGAAGTCAACTAGATATGGCGCACTGTACTGAGAATGTTTAGGTGTATTTCCTAGTCGAGTATTAAAACCACACTGAGCTCTCTAAGTTAAATCGGAGGGGAGGGGGGCAACATTGCCAGGTCATCACAGTTACTTTGGTCTTGGGTTACAGAGCGATATGTGTAGAAGAACTTTGTTCGCCAGTAGATTAGCCCTCGAAAATAGTTTTAAATATTAGCGAAACGTAATTAACTAATCGAGAGAATGAAGAGCCATTACACCATGTTTACCACTTCAAGTCATATGCATGCCGTTAACCAAAGTCAGCGTCTTCATTTCAATTATTTATAGATGCATAACGTTATTCTCGAATCACTCTCTAGTAAGTGATGAAAACATCAGAGATGATCCAAAAAAAATCCAAGATTATTCATTGTGAGGTGAAGACTGGATCTAACGTATCCCGAAGCAAATACTAACTTGGAATATAAACCGCTACTTGGAGAATGTTAAGCTGATGTTGCTGCTAATATTTAAAGCAACTGCATTTAAGTTGACGTTGCATTTAGGAAAAACAAGTTGGAGATTAATGTTCGTTCATGACTAGAATAACAATGTTCATTACTGAAATCATAGCGTTAACGAATGGTAATCGGAGAATACAATCAAGTACATTAATATTACAGAATAATATAAATTTTGATAAGCAGCAGTAGACGTGCGTTATCCCACTCTTTTCAAACTTTTCCTGGTAGGCTACATGAAAGTGCGATATGATTGACGGCATTCATTTACAAGACGACAAAATAAAAAACTGCCGTTACCACGAACAAAACTTAACAAATACAGAACAAGCAACAATTTTAAATTTTTAAATTGTGAACAGTGATGTTTAGATACGATACAATAGTACAACTTAAATATTTTTCATGTACGCTTACGTGACGATGCACTAGTCGTCAAGGCTGGTGGATTTGAATCACTTAACGTATCGTTAGTAATATGTATTAATATGCTGGAACTCACCCAGAGCACAAAGTGACCTCTACAGGACTGACACAACTGAGAGGTACTAGCCTACAGGCTATTTCCAATAGTAGAGAACTTTGTGAACCCATTTGGTCACAGCTGCCTGCTTTTAATCGTAAAATTAACCATTTAAGAAACAGAGTTCTCTAATATGTGAGCTAGTGAAATCGCCAGTTGACAAACACCTGCAAACGAGAGGCCATTGAACATTCTAGGACAAATGAACTTGCATCGTAAGGCACCCCGCAAAGACGTTAATGTTCATGATCAATACGTCACCGTAAACCTAGTGCAAAATACTTCCTCATTCAAACATTAACCATAAACAAACAAAACTGAGAAAGGCAGGCTCGTTCACCCCCGGGGCAACGGCACGTCATAAACAGGTCGGCTAATTCTCTAGTCAAGAAGCCCAATAAACAATTTTTCTACGAGTATTACGTCACGGTTCCTCATCACTCATAGTTTTAGAAAAGCATTTTAAAAGTATATTCTTAAAAGGGGAAGGAAAGGATGCAAAAGAGATTATCCGGCGAAGTGCTTGTCTTGGTGTTCAGCGACTTTATGGAGCGGACACTTACGATGTGCTTGCCAAGGCAATGGCAAATCTCCATGCTGAATTCCGGATTACAACCAAAGTCAACATCACCATTACAGACAACGGGTCGATCTTTCTAAAAGCCTTCAAGATGTTTCCATCTTGGGAAAAGGAAGATTTACCAGGAGCTTCCTGTGAAGAAGATGATTTAATTTACGATGAATATGACAGTGAAGACGTCATTTACGTTGATATCTGTTTGATTTTGGATCATCGCAACGACATTCAAGTGGACGTAGAAAGCGGCGAGTCATGTGGCCTTACGGTGCCGATGAAAGAAAGTCAGCTAAAGGCAACTCAAGATGACGTAGAGTTTGACTGCGACAGTGATATTTGCGACGTTGACGGTAGAATTTTTCTTCCTCGTCATTTCCGCTACACTGGCCACTCCTTAAATCTGATTGCCACTGCAGATGTCAAAAACATAATGAAGCGACAATTCACAAAATAAAAAAAAACAGTTGGATTTAAAACTGTCTGCCGTTTGGAACAAACAAAGTCGGAGTTCCCTAGCTTCTGATTTCATAAGAAAGACAATAGGTGAGTTATTCGTTATCCATAACATAACACGGTGGAACAGCTACTACAACGCAATATGCAAGTGCATTATTTTGTATCGAAGAAAAATCAAGAACTTCAAACAATTTTCGAACATTTCAAGCTTCAAAAACTGTCAGCCGCTGAGCAACAATTTCTTAAAGAGTTCATTAAAGTTATGAAGTCAATTTATCAAGCCTTGGACGTGCTCCAAAACGAAGAAGCTATGTCATTGGGATGTGTTCTTCCTGTCAATACAATATAGAAGGACAAACTTACAAAAAAGCATAAGCAATTTTGCCAACAGCCAAGATTGAAATTGAATAACCTAAGAAAAAGGGTTAGGAAAAAGTAGATATACGGTATTTCAAGGATGTCGCCGGTTCTCAGGAAGATCTAAATCGTTTCCCGACGATCAAACAGATATTTATGTAACATACTTTATTCATAATACTATCTTTTTTAGCCAATGCCTAATCTATGTTTTTCTTTTTCAATAGGGAATACAACAGCGCGCTTCCATCATATGCTGCCTGCGAAAGACTTTTTAGCACGGCTGGTCTCATTTTTTATCCGAAATGGTTAAACTTATCGGATAGAATTTCGATAAGCTGTTTTTTTAAACAAAATGGAATGTCGTTGAGGAACTGGCAGAGTTGTCCTTCAAAAACCACCTACGTAGCAAAAACATTTTGATGCATCTTTGTGCCATAGTTCCCCTTTTGTTTCGATGTTGTATTGGAACAGTATTATATTTACGCTATAGCGTATCCAGAATAATACGTGATCATCACTTTTCAGTACACTGGTTTAATTAAAGTTGTTTTATTTACTAAGTTATTTGATTCCATTTGCATTTGGATGGAACATCGCATTTTAAAATAATGTAAATGAATTAAAAACCTTGCCAGGGAAAGCAAACCAAGTCTCGTATGTGGTATGTAGCATAAATACCTCTTCCAGGTGATCTAATCTGATGTAATACAACTTTCAGGCTTTACCCTATGAGAAAGATCGAAATTTAAAGCTTTATTCTTATATATTTGGCATTGAATTGACTGCCATGAGATATTTTATGGTTATTGTACTTTTTAAAATCTGCGACGGAGGCGTTATGCTTTTTATTTGTTCAATACTTTAATAGAAATTATAGCTGGTTCAAAAGGCATGTTTTTACGCGTTTTTTTCGAAAAAAAGCGCGAGCGAAAAATGAGCGAGAGCGCGCTCATATTTTTTGCGGTGGAGAGCGCATTTCCGCTCACTTTGAAGCACTGAGAGGAAATCTCCGAGCGTGCTCCCATTTCAGTAAGCTAGTCCCAACTCTGCCCACGAACTTTTATTTTTCACAAGAGTAAGAGTTTAACACGGATTTTTTTGTTTTTCCACGAATTTTTGGCCGTGAAATTGTCCGTTGCTCAAAGAAATTCAATCCAATTATCTCCAAGGACATTAAAGTGAGTCAAGGCTATCATTCATTATGTTTCAGTTTTAAAATGTGTCACAAAGAATTACGATAAATATTGATCTAAATTTCAGCTCTTTCGATTGGTCGTTACTTTTTTAACATACTGAATTACATATCAATCGATGAATAATAGAGATAAGCGAAAATTTTAAGTAAAAATTTATTGTTGAAGTTGTAAATGTTCCTTTTCCCGCTTTTTGAGCTCCGCCTTCAACCCAACCCACTGCTGTCCGATTTCAAACACATCTGCTGCCCCAATCAACCCCAAGAAGGCTTTTCGTAAAAATACCATTTCGCCCAAATATAATGGCACTAAAGTAACATTTTTTTTTCCAACGACATACAAATGGATCAACAAAATGTCTGTATGCATAAAATATTAATTACTTGTATCATTGCAATGAAAAACACCAAATAGCGGTAAAAATTGGCGTAGCAAATACCATTTTTTTTATTTTCTGAATAATTTGTTTTTTTTTTTGTTTTGGGCTCTGCACCACAAGATCCCCCCCGGTGGATTGGGTCTCGTGCACTAGGTATTTGAGATTGAAATTAAAAACTAAAAAGCTTCTATATGGGTTTGGATACGAGCCGGCATAAGGATAGCGAAGAAAAGGTGTGTGCTAGTTGTGTGTGTGTGTGTCTATTTAGTCTTACGTATAGTAAGTGGAAGCTTAACCGTCAAGCGATTTACCTTTTTGGGTGAGTAGAGGTGGCAAATCGGCCATCAACAGGTGTATAATAAGTCATTGGTCGTGGCGGTGACCCCTGGGTTGGTTACAGGTCTCTCGGACCATTGCGTTACGCTTCCGCGCTTGTCAGATGTACGTTGGCTATAGGCGCCACCAGTTTAGGGTGGTGAAAAATTGTGAATTTGGTGCCCTGTTGTAGAGCAGAAGGTGGCGAGTCCGACGAAGGCCAGCTTTTTGTCCTGCGGTAATTCGCAGTGCCCGAACGCCGGGGTCAAAGTTTTTGTGTTAGGTCGTTCATTTCCGGTTGTCGTAAATTTCAATCTAGCCGTTCGGCCCGAGTTTGATCTCGGGTGGTCCCGAGTCATACGTCATTAAAATCAGCGTAAAAGACTGAGTAGGAATGGATAAGGTTAAACTTTGAGGTAGGTGGTCGAAAATTGTGGTCAGTTGTCAGTTGCTTTCGTACAGAGAAGACGTGTCTCAGCGCGCTCCGGCAAATTATCTCCAAATACTCTCAAGGTTAAAATGGGAAGCTCCGATGAACAGCCTGATCATCGTGACGTTAGGCAGCGGTCGTTCACCAGCACCCGGGACCTTTTCGGGTCCCGGATGTGGGTGTACATCAGCGATAATAACTGCTACCATGACGAGGGTCGTGGCCTGTTTAGCTGTCGTGGTCACACCTTGATCAGGGACAGAGCCTGTCGGCAAGTTTGTGTCCGCGGAACCGGGGGGGGGGGGGGGGTTCATCGCCACCGCCTGGTCACTATGTTGGAAGTTCGCTACCTTCGCCTTCGTTACTATGTGCGCATTTACTGTGCCTCGCGGCGCTCGACCGCTGGCACTCAGGCCGAAATAGGCCGGCTAATTCAACGCAACGCTCTACCCTGGGGGGCACGCGACGTGTACCGCAGCCCGAATGACATGGCCACTTATTGCGCCTGTTCGGGCAGGCCATGGCAGCGGACTGACGTCTGGACTGCGCCGGATTCGGCTGAGCGCTTGGAGCGGGAGCACCGCATGGCTATCCGCGCTGGTCAGCGGCAATTGAAAGGAAAGGGTGCAGGACCTGACGCTGGTGGGCGTCCTCCGACACCAATGGATAGTGCCTATGTGCAATTTGCATACAAAATGCCCTAACATAAAACTGTGTCTTAAAAGTACCTAATCGTTTACAACTTCGCCTAAAATGTTTGAGCCAGTAAAGGCTCCGGTACTCCCCAGTCAAAACTCGGAATATTGCTTTTTAACCTAGCTACTTCCACTTAGTACTACTTCCAATTTGCTTGTTCCAATTGTCTTCAAAATTGATACAACGGAAAATCGGATGGTCGCCGCTTTAAATGTCGCCGCTCCAAGCTTTGATACGCTGAAAAGGTGTTTATATCTGTATCGGTTTCCCCCAGCAATTTTTTTACCCAACGGCCAACCGTTGATCCGGTCACACCCTTGTAAGTTTTCTTGTTGGCGACTAAGAGGGTAAAATTATTTAAACAGAGGAATTCTGTTATACTCAAATATTGACTCAATCAATTCCTCGGGTCAATCAACCTCAGTTAGTCTTCGGAGCTAAAATGACTGTAGCAGGTGTTCTTTTCTTGCTTTCCTTGGTTCGGAGAGCACAAAGGAGACGGTATCGGCTGAAAACTTGATCGAATATGTATCGATTGCGGCTAACTCTGATAGTCTTAGCATTATCGCGAGAGCCAGCAAGGTGACTAACTTGCAAGACCAATAAGGTCCATTAAAGTTGTAGACTCTTAAAATGGTTTTTGAGGTCTTCCAAAACCAACTTAACATCCTAGATAACACAGTACTTGGGCTTGGCTGGTCTCAAATGGTAAACCTGTCTTTAGCTTGTCTGTTAAAAGGTGAGCACCTATTGGGTGGTCATGTACAGTATCCTGCACAAAAACACCCGATTTAATTTTTAAATGCCATCTATGGGCAAAATATATTAATTCTTGACCTTTTTTAAATAGGGTTAGGGCGGGTTTGGCGCAAAAACGCTATAAGTTGGGAAGGGTAGTTTAATTCCAGACATCTTTTGCTAATGCCGTAGGTGTTACGAAAAATGTCTGGAAAAAGTAGAGTCTAGTCCTTTTTTGTTAGACCCCCAACCCACATGCCCCAGGCTAAAATGAAAAATATCTAATGAAAAAAATATCATCCTCAGTCACCCACTTTGGTCACTAGCAACTTCCTGTGAATGCCATAAACACTGGAGACGAAACCTTAAGACATTAAGGATAGTAAGTGTGCCGTAGGCTAGAAAAGTTGGCAACTATGAAAAACAAGATGTTTCACCTGGTTTCTGCTGCTCTTCTGCTTCTAGTGGCGAAAACGGAAAATCCACTTCATCAGGCAAATCAGATTAGGGCACAAAGACTTTTCCCGATTCGCGCTCCCTTCTTTCGTCATTCATGTGCAGACATATCCTTTAGTCATATTACCACGCTTGCAGTGAGATCCTAGAAGGCAGTTTTTCTGTATGTATTTTTAATGACTTCAGTCCATATAAGTTCATCGTCCACCTTCAGTCTGGCTGTGTACTTTAAATATGGCAAACGTTTTATCAAAATGATAGGAAGACCATACCATATAAACGGCGTACTTTAGCTCCAAATTGCTTGCTTTTAATTGAAGGATATAATCTACAATGAGATGATGGCCATTCTAGGGATGGCGAATAAATGACAATTTGTTTGCATATGAAATGTCAATAATCATTAACAGTTATTTCTGAGCAACTGCGGATGTCCCCAATGGGGACAGCTCTACAAGATTTTCAACTGGAGGCCAATCGCTCAATTTTATTTCCTTTTCCACCGCCAAGTATTTTTCTTTGCGTGGCCGTAGCTTCAACCAGAATGAAGATTCCATCACTTTGACGAGACCACGATCTATCACAATTTCCTCAGTTAGCAGACAAACGATTACCTGAAACGATAGGACAGGGTTGTTTTGATTAAAATGTGAATAGAGACCATTTTCATTTGAACATTACTACAGGTAGCCAACGTCATTACTATTTCCTTTTTCGCCATTTTTCCCAATTCTAAGCTAACTGAATTTTAAAAAAGTGGAATCGAATTCGAATCAATTCAAGTCGATTTGAATCAAACAGAATTCGAGTGGCAGTCCTATGGCAAGTAAAGCCCATTAGGGAACCCCAACACATTGTGACAGCTATCAGCGTTCTAAGTAAGTATGTCAATAAAACGATCCCACGGCTGTTTGAACAGTTACCTGGGCAGCGGATAGGCTCAAAATGACGAGGCGGAACTCCATAGGAGGCATCTCAAGTTCTAGCCACTTCTTGATTGCGTAGCCAGGATCGATAAGAACGTAGAGGGAAAAGGCAGTAGAAGCGCCTAAAGCTCCGACAAACCAATAGTTTTTGAGGAAAACCTCCCTAAATGGTCTTCCTTTAGCATACGCCAATGCCAAAACAATATACTGGCACATAGACATGCTAAATATGGCATAGTTTTCATGAGACGCATAGTCTCCCGTTGCCAGGCCAGTGACGTTGTTGTGAAGTGTCATGTACGGCACAAACCAGTCTTGTTGGGTAAGAATAAACATGCTGATAGCTTGGAAGAATCCAACTAAACACACTTGAATAAGAAGGGACCCCACGGGCGGTAGTGAGAGAAGAGAAGTCAGAGGAGGGCGATTGAACAGTGGTCCTGGATGAGGTTGCGTGCGTCCGAAGACGGCAGAAAGTGAGCATATAAGGAACAGATCGATGTAGAGGAATTGGAAATCCGTCAAATTGGTTCCGATTTCGTATAAAATCATGACGGAGATGAACTGCGTTAAGCTGTATGCAGCCATATACTTAAAAATACCAAAAGATGTGACCAGTGCGCATCGTCCTTGGCGAATGAGCTCGGGTACGCAACTAATGCTCGCTTCTCTTGAAGTGAATGGGGAAGCAACAGAAGCTTCCGAGTCTGACAATGAAATTCCGGCATGGGCTGCTTTTAGAGCACCACAGTCATTTGCGCCATCTCCACACATCCCTAAATATGATTAACAAGTGAGACAACATATTTTTTTAAGAAAAAGAGCGTCAAATTGGCTTAGGTCTCCACGTATCTAACACTGGAAAAAAATGGAGATTCGTCAACTCTTTTACCGACAACATAGTTCAGCTGTTGCAACGCCTGGACAAGCTGCTGTTTTTGGTCAGGAGACATTCGTGCGAATATTGTCCCTTTCACGACGCATCGGGGTACTAATTCCTGGTAATGTTCTTGGATGACTGACCAGCATTTCCCTGTGATTGCTAAATGACAGTTGAAATCCTAAAAAGAAAGTTGAGCTTCAATTTGGCTTTACAACCCAATAGAATTTTTCGGTTACGGTGTCAGTTATATCCAATGTCGTATCGCCGCTACTGTTCATCGTCGACGGTGAGGTAGTGTTGCAGGGTGTCTGTACAAGTCGAGCCGTTCAAGGTTTATTATTTTAGTCTATGAGCAGTAGGACAGGAATTCGATACAACCTGAATAGAAGACTTTTCGGCCAAGGTATAGGTCAAACGCGGTTTTCCTTCGGTTGAACTTGCACCAATAGTTTCTTCGTAATTAAGGATCACTACCTGATCGTGGGATCCCACCATACCACAGTCTAGAAAACACAAAAAAACTTCCAGTAAGTCAAAGAAACCATTTACGTATTTCTTGGAAAATTTAAATAAAGAAAAAACAAAACGAAGAGGAACTGACCGCGAGCAACGCTAATAGCTGTAAGCAAATTGTCTCCTATAATGCAATGTTTCAAGTATTAGAGTCAGGTATGGTGACTAAAATTGAAAACGGTGTGCGACATTTACCAGTGACCATGATGGTTCTCACAGCTGCATCTGATAGCTGATTAACTATTGCCTTTGTATCCGGTTTCAGCCGATTTTCTAAGACGACAAGACCTAAAATAAGACAGAAGGAAGCAAACGCATGTTAAACACGGTATAGCAAAACATCAGCGTATCGATGTACAGTGTGGAGCTACAATGGCATACCCAGGAATGTCAATTCGTGTTCTAGTTCCTCTCTTTGCACTTTTTGAAGCTTGTGTATGGATCGAATTTCAACAAGTCGGTGAGCCAATGCTATCACACGGAAACCTTGTCTGGTGTACTCTTCCAGAATTTGATTATGATTTCCCGGTACTAGAAATAAGCATTATGTGTGAAATATCAAAATAAGTTGGGGAATGTAGTAAACATGCGAAATTGCGCTACGAAGTTTCTTTAGCATTGTGGCTGCGGATTGAAGCAACGAATAGGAAAGACAGGAACTGTGGAGGCCAAAACCGTACTGGAGGTGGTAATCAAACTCAAGACCAAATAGTAGTCTGCAAGCTTTGACAAACTCGATAAAAACTGCACCGTGTTCTATTCTTAATTGTTTTGTCATCTAGTTCATCGTCTATAAATTTACGGAATCGGAAATTTATTTAATCAGATTCGTTGGCCAATTCGTACGAGTTAAATTTAAAAAAATATATACATACAGCATATTCTAAATACGCTGGATATATTTATTTTTCTAAAGAGAAAAGCACAAAGCCACCAAGAGGCTAGCGTGCCCAGTTGGCTGTATGCTCGCCGACAGCATATATAAACATTGCGATGGCAACGAGATTATGAAACTAAATAAACTTTATAGCGAAGCCGTTAAGGAAAACTTACCGGTATCAGGCTTGCACAAGGACTGAACCATTTCAGGAGATCCTTTGCAAAAAAAATGAAGCTGTTCTTGACCAATTCGTTTGCAAATGATGGCCATTCGCTGAAGGCTCGAGCTGAACGGGAACTGGCGAACAATGCCTACTTCAACCTAGCGACGGCCGATTACAGTTAAAGGGGCCATTTAGTAGAGTTACCTGTAAGAAAAACTTTGAGTAGGAATGAATTGATTACTTTAGCTCCATCCGCACCGCTTTCGACGGAATCAGAAGTTTCAGGGTCTGTTTTATTTCCACCCTCTGGCGTCCACGTCACGACTGTTGGGCAAATGTTGTCGTATTTACTCGTGTCTTCATTGGATGGTTCAACAAGCACCCATCCCGTTGATTCGAACATCTGGAGGATTAGATGGATGTGATTTTAGTGCCTCCAATACTGTAGTAGAGAATTTCACTCACTTTAAGGTCTAATGGGTCACCGCTAAGGTTCCCATCTATGATTGTCAACGAATGGCAGGTTGCCATGCCCATCAGCAATAATGGTGGGTCTAGCTTATTACAGCTAGCTGACGATGGACTTCGATCGTATGGCCGAAGTGTGGATAACGCCTGAGACAACTTTAACGGAGCTACCATTGCAAATCATGAAGTTAAAATGAAAACCATCAAACATGTCAACCAAATACTTCTTAAAGGTGGTATGTAGCGCCGGCCTTCCACGACTGGTACAATACCCCATAAATCCAGTCCGTCTTCTGTTAATGTTCCAGTTTTGTCAAAACAAATACAATTCAAAGATCCTGATCAGACAAGAAATTGAATATCAAGAAAGATGAAATTATAGAATGTACAACATTAACGCATTTTACCTGAAACATTAATTGACCTAGGTGAAATGCAGAAAATATTCCGCCGTTCAAGCCTTTTCTGGGCCAAAATGATTCCCGCGGTCATGGCCGCAGGTAAGGCGGGAGGAACGCAAATGGTGATAATGTCAAACGAATGAAATACAACTTTCAATCCTGCTTCTCCAGAAATAATCTGCAGAAAACGCCGGCAAGTTGAGTTTTTGCCAATGAACGGCAATTAAGTCTCGCGAATTTTCTAACCTTTTTAATTATGCTGTACGTAAATCCAATAGAAGCCAGGGAAGCGAGAAAGCCAATAAATCGGTAACTGTCTCTCTCGAAACGGAAATCAACCGGCGGTGGGTACATAATGGCGGACACGAGCGAACCTTTTGCTGTCATAAAGCCAGTCGACGTTACGACTGCCATTACCTACATTTTCACAGGTTGCAGTTCGAATTGTGTAAGCGAATAATTTGTCGGTTACGTAAACAGCTTACTTTTTCGTCGTTATAAAATCGCGTTTGGACAACTTTGGTTCCACTAAACAAAGTATGTCTAGAGTGTTCTTTTGGGTGATATAGAACATCTGATTGGAATGGCAAGGGAGTCTTCGTTACAGGTACACTTTCTCCTGCACCGTCCATTCAAAGTTTTTGGTTTTGGTTTTGCTCTGAAATGTCTCAAAGTTTGACGTAGAGTTTACCTGTGAGCATGCTTTCATTAACGATACAGGTTCCAAACAGCAGAACCGCATCACAATGCATTGTACAACCATTGGCCGGTAAAATAATTAAGTCTCCAGGAACCAGCTCTTCTGTTCGTATGGTTTCGTAGACTCCACCTCCTCGGCACACATCTATGATGTCACTTCCGTGTACTGTGTTCCTCAGTTTCTTTTGATTCTTTAAAAAACAAAAAATAATAAGCCGTTAAAAATTGGCACTTCACAGAAACGATATCCATGCTTTTGTTTTACTCACTTTTCTGGTTTGGATAATCGAAATGGTTATTCCAGCCTATAGCAGCACAGGATTAAGCATACAATAAGAACGTTGAACTGAAGTTTAATGTTACAATATGTAATTTTGGTCTTACCGCAGACATAACCATGATAGCGGCGGCAAAGTAATAGTATTCGATCATAATCCAAATTAGGACAGAAACCACTTGGAAGATATAAAACGGGTTCAACACTTCAAGAAGGAGAAGCTCCAAAACGCTTTTTACTGGAACATTTATAAAATTGGAGCCAAAAATTGCACGCCTGGGAAAGAAGAACGTTTAGCAAGAAGGTAAGCCTTTGTACGCTAGAAATGGGATATTTGTCAGATTCGATACCTTCTTTGTTGTTCGAGAAGAGATAAGCCAGCTAATCCTTGTTGGGCTTCTGCGTGATGCAAGGAGGATGTTGGCATACCAGGACCCAAGCTTTTCACTTTCAGGAACTCCTTAGTTTCGATATTCCAAATATAGCGCAATTTCTTGCACGTGAACATACGAACACTCGTGGAATCTATTGACAAAGATAAAACGAAAAGAATCTTTAGCGTTTGGCTTTGAAACAACGTGAGTGGCTTTGTGTCTTTTTCCTACTCCGAAATGTGCCGTCTGCGTTTGGAAGAGATAAAGAGGGAGCGTCGTCGATTCGATTTAAATCTTGCAATACATGCGAATTGCAGTGTTCAGCCGATTTCTTTTTGCCTCTAGCAGTCTGATTATTTGCAGCATTTCTATCAACAGAAATGAAATATGTGTTACAAAAACATCACAAAAATGACTGTGTTTCATACATGATCTCGAGAGCACTCATACAGGTGATACTTCGAATATGAACTCTTCGGTGTTTCTTTTGATAAATCTCCTGTAGCAGGAAACAAACGGATTTTTGAATGAATGTAAAATAATTATTTTAGTTAATAAAACACTATTTTAGCTTACTACGATCAGCACTTTCTCAGCCACCTCGAGAGAACACCTGGTATACGTGCAGTTGAGAAACCATTCCGGAAACCAATGGAAGACCATGCGTAAAATTCCAAGCGTTTTCAGAATGAACAGCCAAGTCAACGCGGTCCGAAAATTAGAGCGGCGGTAGCCGTAAAGTTCCTGTTTGGAAATTAAACCTGTTATTCGCTTTCAGGCAAAGTCGACGTCAATTTACGACTAAGCACAATGCTATATACTGTATATAAAAAAATTATAAAATAAATATCTAGTTGCATTTCGAACATGAATGAAACGCTCAACGTATGTTGTATGTGCCTCCGCAATAAGGTTGACATCGCCGTTTGTTTAATAAAACTCTAAAGGCTCAAAGTTTCAAAGCTATAACAATGAAACTTATTGGGTACGTGTAAAATGGATTACGACTGACAATTAGGCAAAGAAAAAACCATGGAAATCATTAAGTATCATTTGGCGGACGGATGCAGCCACAATGAATGAGGAACCCGGTTTGGATTACCCCCATAAAACCGGTTACGATCGGTAAAAGGTTTCAGTACCAGACGCTTGACGTTAGAAAAAGGATGAGTAGCAGTCTTAATATTCGAGTTCAACTATACCATTTGATCTTCATCTCCTGCGTTGATATACGAAACGCTTGCATTCCTGGAGTAGGGAATATCCGGTGACGTAGTTCGTCCATCCTCACCGTTGGGCAATTGATTCATTTGCTTGGTCAAACCTTTATGAGAACAAAAAAAAAGAAAAAGAAGGATAAATAATTACGGTAGTATAATCGAGGCACAAGCAGGAATCTTTCAAAAATATGTTGCAGCTTCCCAACAGGCAAATCGATACAATTCACAAAACGATGCACCCCGAAAAAAATATGGTTTATTTTGCCCAGAGACAAAGCTTCACGTCAAGGCATTTTTGCCGATTTCAGCTCACGCCGGAAAAATCTAACGATTATACAGTATGTACATCCTATGAAAAGACAAAATGGTTGAAAATGAATTCCTTAAAGGTCAGTCGAATACTTAAGTGTGAGTTACCTCCCGTTTACTGCAAAATGTAACTAATGCTGATTGTTGTGTAAAAGTAGCACAAAAAAAAAAAAAAAAAAAATCATTGAGTGATGCACATAGTAACTTTCATGTAGACGGCTCAAATAGAAGAAAAAACCTCCCCAATCAAGTGTGGTGTCCGATAGGAGACGGTTAAACGCACATCTTGGCACACACACATGGAGCCCTGACGGATGTGGGTGGCTTCTCATTTTGTTAGTTGAAAGTCTGACACCTGACCATCCGTTCGTAATTTACTGTGCAACTTAAGCGTTGCAAATACGTAAGACAATAACATCATTTATCCCAACTCCATAATTTCTGATGTTTTACAGCTGGCGGATTGGCCTTATATTTACGAAATAGTTTTTATTACCCCTTATCTATTCGTATCAAGTTTCCCGTGCGTAACATGTTGATGCAAAAAAAAAAATTGTCAATTTCTTTTAGGTCTTTTATTTTTTTTTTCTCCCCTGCCCCCTTTTTTATTGTGGTTTTTTTACTGTGGCCAGAAATTCTTCATTTACCGACATTCCTAATAGCTTTAAATGCCCTGTAATAGCTACAACTCAATACAAAGTAATCTTGATTTCTACTTTCATTAAAGTTTGTAAGAAAAATCAGACAAATAATGTTATCGAATAACATTGACAGGCACATGCAAAATGTTATGGATCAGTACACCTGGAATCCTAAAATAAATGGTACATGCTAACAACTTATCCCGGAAGCAAGTTTATCAAGTTTTCGTAGCAGAAATCGATTTTCGTTGGTCATAAACCTAAGCGCATAACAGCGTTTTGCAAATTCAATCGATCGTCTATGCTAATCAGTATGCAGTCTACAGTTGGAGCTATAAACAGAATAAAACATCGTTCATTTCTTGCATAAAGATTACCTTAAAAAATGTTCTTAACAGTGCAGTTTTTAAGGCTCTCTTAATTAACATCTCGGCTAAGGTTCAACAGCAAGTTAAAGATTTTACCCACCGAACTAACATATTTTAACTAGTGAAACGCGTAAAACAACAAAAACAAGATTGTAATAATTAAGTGACAATGAGATTAACCTTTACGCAAAAGCTGGTGTTGTTCCGCCAAACGGTTATCCTCAGTGTCTTTCAACTTGTTATTAGACATGGCAACTATTTCGTTAAGGCAGTCAGAAGTCTTGTACATTCTGTTGAAAATTAATATTCGACTCGTACGCTCACTTGCTTGACGCACTATTTTTAAAACACAAACTCACACGGTTCTCGTTTGAGCACTGCCGTCATGATTTTCTAAAAAACCAGGTATGAATAGCTTCAACTGTTTAGTGGTTACTTCAAAAGGTTGGAAAGTTGTGTTCAACGTGAACACTAAGAGCGTCTGAGATGCACACTTGAATGGTTTTGCCCACTAGATTCAAAGATGTGAAAGCACTCGTGTAGTCGCTGAAAACAAACGAAATCCGAGATTTGGACAGATATAATTCACTGTGCCAATTGAATTGTGTTTCGCTAAACCAACGACGTTTCGAACAACGTTCACTACTAAGACATCGTGGGGCAGTGACTAACTGCGCTAGCATGAGTGTCGTAGGGACACGCGCCAGACCTATCGATTTTCTCAAAGCGGAAGAGCCTTGGACCAATCCCTTCTCCTTCCTTTTGGCGCCAAGCTCCACCCCCTTCTGTATTACGCGTGATTGAAGTCAACCTACTCAAACCTACGTGAGCTGCTTACTTAGTAGGCGTAAGTTCTTTCCTTTTTTTTATTTGTTTGTTTGTTTCGTTTTCCTTTCAGGCACTGCAGCTAACCGTCTGGCTAGTCAGAATAGCCCCTCGTGACTGTGTTTCACTATTATTCCATTCCATATAGACTTCAGTTTTCTTTCTGAAAAGTCAGAAATTCAGCCGACAGTATTCACGTTTTATTCAATCGATTGGTAAACAGTAGGCCATCTAACGGGTAGTACTGTATCTAACATTAACACATTGGCTTGCTGTAGAAAGGAGACTAGGAATTGAACAGACAAACACCACAAGACGACAAACGAAATACATCCATATATTACAGTGAGGGGAATTTACGCTTAAAATGTTGAAAAACTTGTTACCTTCAGGTCCAGCAGTTGTTCCAAGACCGAAACTGTGCAACTCCTGGCTAGACGCATTTCTACCAGGCCACGGGACCATAATTTGAATGTACTGATTAACAAAACAAATGTTTTTTAGTACAAATTCTTGCAAAATTGGCTTTTCAGTTATTATTTTTAATTCTATTAAATTAAAACAATTCTTTTCTGTGTCTAAAATTAAGTTTAGTAACATGATTCTACATAATGAAGGGTGAAATTTCATGTTCCATGCTAGGAACTTTGTCCACTTCAGTCACTGTGGAATGAATCTTTGGATATTTTAAAACTCATTTATTTCTAAATTATCTTTAAAAATTTCACCTACAAACATTAAAAGGGTATTAAATTACAGAAAATTCATGTCAATCACATTTCAAATGTTGCATTTAAAGCTTTTGCACAGTTCCAGCTGTCTGGTTCCAGGTTGGCAAAGTTTCCAAAAAATGCTTTTTTCTTACATTTCCTCTATCTTAGTGCATTTCCACATAGAAATTAGTAAAGTACATTTTGTGCTAATAAGAAAGCTTTACCTTGGACTCTTTCTGCAATGCACTGTGTTTCCCAACTCCTCAGAAATGAATGACTGACTATCGGCGCTGTGGTTCTATTTGGGTCGATTCCCCATTGCTGTAGCATGGCTATATATATGGCTCTACATAAATATTAAGAAATCGATATCTTGTATTACCGTCGCCGAATCTTTTTAACCTGGAATATCTTTGAATTCACGGGGAATACAAATGCGGTAAAAGACTACTGCGGCAGCAACCACAATCTAGAACAAGGCAATCGGAAAAAGAATAGTTGGGTAAAAATTAAGAAAATACAACTGTGGCAGACGATGCTACGACTTGAACCACATGTACACATCATGGTCCACAGCTCCACACGCGATACACGGTTGTGACCCATCCTCTCTTTTGCTCCTTTCTCTTTTTCTCCTTCTTTTTCTCCTTTCTGTTTTTCTCTCCCCCTTCTTGTAATTCACACGTCATACCAGCCATTGGGATACGCCCGAATGGAAGTGGAATTAAAAAAGAAGATGAATAGCTGGCACGAATCGAGGAAGAATTGGGTGGGGCGCAGAGTATAGACTAATCCACGACCTCGGAGTCAAACAAGAAATTATTTGCAATAAATTAAATAATTTTAAAATAAAAGGTATGGTTAGCTCACTGCAATTTCGTACAAAGTTTTGGATTCATTATTCTTAATTTTTTTTTATCGTGCATTTTATTTTTGTCGGATTTGACCCCTGTTTTGTCTATTGCTATCGACATTAAAATACAATCAAGTCGCCCCGCGTGAAATATAGGTAATCGGGTCGCCAGTGACGGGTCCGATAAACGGTTGGGTTTGCCCCGGAAAAGGGTGTTATTTTCTAAAACGGTGACATATATGGCACTGTATGACAAAGCGGGGTCTGAGTGATCTATTGATCGTCGAATTTTAAGAATATTCGATAAAAAGATCAATTATGTCAGTATCAGCATTCGATTACGTGTGATCGAGTTACACACCCCAATTAGATAACCGATCACAATCTGGCGGGGCATGGAGCCAAAAAAGATAGACTGTAGCCCGGCAACCCGCCCCGAGAAATAAAACTCCCCCGATGAACTGAAAACCAACAAGGCGAGTATAAGCCTTATTAAACGAGTACTAAACGGGTCTTCATTGAAGAAAAAGAAAAGATACATTTTGCAGCGTGTACTAATCATGCAGCTTGAGCATAACTTTTGACGTCTATTAATATATACAGTCACGCGATAAAGTTTTTCGAAGAATTTTTACTTGCGTAATGCGGGTATTGTTTCAACACCATTTCGCTGCGCACCCTATCCATTCCTTCGCCGCCATTCCTTTGCGTTTGTTCTCTTGCCTTGTCTGGTTTTTTCCCGATTACAGCATGTCGCTTAGTGATCGACTGCATGTCATAAAACCCCATAGCAAAACAAAATTGTTGAAGACATTTCAATGGGGAACGTTATATTACACGTTACCCTCTCCATCACCCTTTCATGCAAAAACTTTTGAGAATAGGGGAGTTAAGAAATTCCAGTAAGGGTTTAAAGAGTGTTGTCTGATCTGGTACGAATAGGACTTACCGTAAGTGTGTAGGTATTCGCATAAGCAAGATGTTTAACATAGCTCTAAAGTTATCGCAAGCGGTTTCCCAAGTTTAAATTGTTTTTATACTGTATACCCATCCAAAATGCACATGAACCAAATTTAGGGCACACATTAACGAACCAATTTTCTCTTAACTCCTGTTTTTAAAATATCAGCTATGTCATATAAACGTACGTAGTTGACCCCATTCGTTGCGTAAAATGATTGTAATACTTGCAAGCCGCACTTTCGAAATTTGACAGAGATTGTCGAAGCTTTCTATTTTTTTTTTAATGCAAGCAAACATACCATTAGCTATCGTATGTAAGTGGGATCGTGTTTAAATTGCGCATCAACTATGAATCAAAAAGGGCATTTTTCCGAATTTTCCTTCTGATCTGGTTTTTGAGATGGTGACGCAACCTGTCCGCCGTCTTTAGGGATGGTCAGTGTGTTGAACCCCCGATGAAGAAGTGGTACTATATTTGAAATCTGCCATCACGGCTTCTTCAATGAACTGCTTAGATGTTCATTAGCTTAAGAACAAATCAAATAGACAACTCATATCCCAAATTGCTTCAGGCTTCTGATTAGTGTAACGTTATCTTGCATTCTTTTTTGAAATTTCCATTAAAAAAAGATAAACTTGCTAACGATTGGAAAGCCACAAACATTGTTTCATTAGGCGAACAAGCAAGGGTTTGGCTGCTTCTTCACGAGGAACGTCTAGTAAAGAGAAAAGGAGGTAAAACAGATGAAGATCTCAACTACCTTATGCATCTAATGCCGCCAAAGTTTTTAATTTCCTGACAAGCCCGAAACCAAACACAAATTTCGACACAGTAGAAAAACATAAATAAATTACAAAAGTAAATATAGAGATACGTATTAGTTCAACTTATCGATGGCGTACGCACGTCCAGAGCTCCTGAGTTTCAAACTTTGTTATTGCCGCTTACAGTTCTGGAAAGTTCCCGATTATTTAGAATTTCATATACTTCTCAAACGGTCAATTTATTAGATATAGTAAAACCATCGATGTACCGAATGGACACTAGTTAACCAGCTAAATTATAATAAGCACGATAGTTAGTTTTGCAAAATCGGAATTCAGTAAATTAGATTTACAAATGGTTTATTGAGCACACCGTTTCTGATAATCGTATCTGTCTTTTCCGGAATGTTACTGTCATTTTTCTTTAACTAAACAACAAAATACGACTTGCTCTAAATTCTTAGGACTCGAACTACGATTATGCAATACGAAAAATAAATGTTAAACACGCCTGAGCCTTATGAAACGGTTTCTTCATTAAGAAATTAATAATCACTATATCTGTCTTCTTCATCCAGAAAATAATCCTTTTGTGTATGGCATGTGAAATGTATAAACAAATTGAGAAAAAAATATTATTAAGAGTTATACTTGGCACTTAAAACAACTAATTCGTCTTGTGACAACCGATCCTGTAGAAAAAAAAAATAGTTTACATGCTGTTATTTTGTATAAGGCATAAAATTAAAAAACGGAAAATACTTCTGGCGTTACAACCGGAATTGGTAATGCACGGTTTATCCAGTGCATTGCTTGGGCATATTCCCCTAAACTGAAAATTAAATAAAGAAAAAAAAAATTATAGACTTAACAAGTTAACAAACTTCTGTACTAAACGAAAAGTTTTGTAAGGCATAAAAATGTCCCACAAGCCGATGAAATATGACAGCACTAATTGTTTCCACTTTTCTAAAACAGCGAAATGCGAATAACTTCAAGATATTTTAATGTTATCACGTGATTTTCTAAAAACCTATACAGATGTTAGTAAATATCATCTGAAACTGATGTTAATTCACCTAAATGCAGAAAATAAAGGAATATGAGTTAATAGTATTATGTCTTACTGAATAAAGCATTTGGCAATGTAGAGGGAATTGGTTTTCCATGGCTCCGCTCGCAGTTTTTCTGAAAGCATGAACTTTGACAGAGCTTCTTGGACAGATCCACTTGGAATATCTCTGAAGAGCGCCGTGGCCACCTGAATTAAAAAACTGATGGTAATTTTATTCAAAATATTTTTCGAAGGTGTACTGACTTTTCGCTCGATCCAAGATAAAGACGATACCTGTGATGGTTTACGAGACAAAAAAAATTAATTTTTGTGTTTGTCTAAGTGCTAACTGAGTGTAGTAGTTTCTCGCAAAGATATACCTCAAAACTGAATCGACCGAGAAGATGGTGAAGAAGGTAGTCCGAAGGATTGATTTCAATTGCCTTATCAATATGTTGTTTAAAAAGAACACCATTTCGGATTTTTTCAGAAACGCTACAATAACAGCTCGTTGCACCCAATGATATAGCAAACCTAAGGGAAATAAATGCATTAAGAATGTAGAATAAAAATATCATCAATATTCGGTACCATTTGTTGGCTTCGGCGTTAGACTCATCTGCAGCCAAAGCTCTTCGTGCCCAATCAACGGCTGTTTACACAATTTGTTAAACTTGACATGAGAAAAGTGGAGGACTACAATAAGAACATTTACAATCAGAAAATTTACCTTTGAAACTTAATTCCTTTTGTTTTTCTATATCACATGATGCTTGAGCAGACATTCTGCAGGATTTGGCAACACGCCACAGATATTCCACATTGCAGCCAAACTATGGTACAATAAGCCTGACATTTATTGATCTTGTTTGATCTGAATTTAATAAGATGACAACCTCACTTTCATGATCTTTTAATAATCCAAATGCAATTTTATAATCATCTGAAGATCCTTCTAATAAACTGTCAACTTTATCGAACAAATCTATGGCTTCCTTGGTTGATGAACTAAGGAAACATTTATAAGGTTGGGAATTATTTTTTAAATAGAAAATGTTTTTTACTTGTTTTTTATTTGCTCAGCAAGGGCATCATTCTCTGGAAAATCAAAGAACTCTTCTGTTGGTCCTTCACAGTCTGACCATGCTGATTGGTAGTCAGCATCACTTGTGGATGACAAATATGATAAGCTTTTCTTGAAACGGACTACTTTGAATGACTTTTTTGACTTGGAATCTTCATCAATTTCACTACCAAGATCAGCTTTCAAAGATTTGGTTTCTTTTAGATCTTCTATTTCTTTTCTTAGACTATCTATTGCAGAATTGAGCTGCGCTATGTTATAATTAGTTTCCTTCAAACTATCCAATCTCGTTGCTCTACCAATTCTTTCATAGAACAGCCAAATAACTAACAAGGATGAACTTGATATTAATCCAGCAAGGATTCCAAAGACAGGTTTACTATCAACGGATATTTTGTTGCCCATTACGAATAGAAACAATATCCGTCAAAGATAAGCCTTTATCCTCTTCAAACTTTTATTTTTCTATTTGTTATTTTTTACTGTGCGCAATTTTCTGCAGACGATGTCAAGCGACGGTGCAAGGTGTTGCAGAAACTGGACAGGCAAACTGACGCCTATCGGATAAGTACGGCTCTGCCCCGCATTCAGTGGGTATGTATTTGGGCGAATGGATCAACTTAGAATCGTCCAACGCGTTGGACCGTTTCACAGACTTCGGCAAAACGCTTCGGTCAAACGGTCCAACGCCAACTAGAGATCCTGTCGGACAAAAGCGAAACTTAGCCTATATGTAAACACTGTCAAACGCGAAAACCGTCTGCTGAAAAATCGTTTATTGAATTTTAGAAAAAAAAACAAAGCAAACAGAACCTGGAATTGGAAAGAAATTTTTTAGATTTAGTAAGTAGTAAATTTCTGATTGCATGAACAATACGAAATCAATTTCCCTTATTCTCGTTTATTTCGAAACTAAAACTGATTTTATAGCTAAATTGAAGATTCTGGAAATTAACACTAAATTGTTGGAAAAGTCGGGCTTATTTTGCCGGGCTTATTTTCAAGCCCCACAATTTGACAAAAATGGTATACCACTTGAAATTCTATAAAAATTTAATCGTTTTACATAAAATTAAACATTGCTTTAGGAAAATTATTCGTTTTCTTGGCAAATCAGCTGTTTCTTACCTATATTGAATTTCCCGATGGGGATTCTGTCTAGATGAGATGATATAGTGGGAAAGCTATACCCTTCCCACTTTTCCATTTTAGGAAAAATTTCAGATTTTCCTAAAAATACATAATTGCGATTCAGAAAACATGGAAATCACTGCCATGCTAATCATATGTATTGTTGATCTGTTTGAATACAAGATGGAGAAGCAACGGACAAAATAATCTCCTTTTAAGTTTTAGTTTTTACCTTTAAAATACTTAGTGAATACTTACTTAATTCTTTACAAAAAATTGTGGAACAAGGAATTTTGGTTGGAATAGAATACCCTTTATCTCACTAACGAAGCAGTAAGTAGAGTCATATGGCAGCAGAAATTTCAACCTTGTGATGGGGTGCCTTCAAGTGCACTTGCTTCACATGCCAAATCTGGGTAAGTTGAACTTGGTTTGTAATTTCATTTTCAGTATTCAAATTGCAATACTTACAGAGTTACAGGGAAATAACCCACTTAACTCGATATCGGTTTAAAATTTGAACTTGGCGCGGTAAAAAAATGGCCGCCATAATGGTTTATCAGAAGCCACTTTTTCAAACGTAATTTTTGGGGTTAAATATAGCATATTAAAAGTAAACGTTTATAACAACTTGTTCCTGGAATCATCAGCAACAAAAATATTATAATGATTTCCTGTTTTGACGAATGTTGCAAACTAAACAAGTCTGCAGCGTATAACCGAATAACGAAAACGAAAAACGAATGGCGAACTAGTCACAAAAAAAGCTGTATTCAACTTAACAGAAAAACGAGACAACGCAAGCGAAAAATGGCGTCACGACACGGTCGAAAAGCGTCTGAGCCTCCTTACACGTCATTAATCATAGCATGTATAAAAAAAAAAAAATCACTTCAGAATTGCGACACAGTAGGCCGCTAATTAAACTAAGGGAAGGGTAAATGGTTGACGCGCGAAGCCCGATCCGGGTTGCCATGGCAACTCGGTAACAACGAAGATTAAGCATCAAACAATCAATGCAAAGTTTCGTCTTTTTCACACACCCCCTCCCCTTTCTAAAATCATGAAATCCTTTAATAATTATATATGAGGAAAATAAACAGTCAAAATTGTCAAATTTTGCATCAATCGATGCTCTTATCAAGAGCTATCTAATTCTATGAAATTTACAATAAATTTTCAGAAAAGGAAAAAGTTTAAGCGTAACATCTATTTTTTTGTTTTTATCGGTTGCGTCCTTAGAACCTTAGATCGAAAAAAAACAAAAACACATTTTGCCTTTACGATTTTTTCCCTTCGAAAATGTTGATAACAATTACACAAAAATAGATAGCTCTTTAAGAAAATCTGAAGGGCTATTTACTGTAATTAATCAACTAATTATTTTAATTTATTTAGCTGACAAATAATTAAAAAATTGTTTCTTTTATATTCTTTTATTTCAATTACCACACCTGTCACCTACGGTGCTGCCCTCGCGGGCAGTGCTGTAGGGGGCACGGGCCGCAAATGTAGTGACCCTTTGTTCGCCTTTTCTTTGGGCCCCTCTTTTTGGGAAAAGGGGAGTATGCGTAAAAGTTCCGTTCCAGACAGTCCTTTGTTCGTCTCGTTTTTTGCCTCCCAGTTTTTGCTCAAGTCTCATTACTTTAAGTTTAGACCCAGTTTGGTTTTTTTTCCCTCTTGTCGTTCAATCAAGCGTGTGGTCCTTTGTTCATTCTAAATCCAGCAATAAAGTCTGTTTTCCTTTCTCATCGTCATCTTTCATTCACCCTCATCCTTCATCCTCTCTCATTTCTCTTACTCTGTTACAACTCTCGCACGGAGTCAGTAACAACACCAATTGTGCATATTCATTATATAAGCAGAATATATATATAATATATATTATAGTATTGTATATATATAATAGTATCGTACATATATAATAGTATCGTACATATATAATAGTAATATATTGTAACGCGCGCTTGGACGCAAGCTCACAATACGCCCGGGATCTTTTTCTTTGTTTGTAACGGAAATGAAGCGTGTTTTAGGCCACCGGATAGACTCAATGTTTATTCTTCGGTCTGAAATTAATTTAATACAGATCCGAGGCCTAACACGTCAGGCCACCGGGCCTCTACACTATCGAAAACAAAAGAATCACTACCCACTAATACTCAAACTCACCAAAAAAACCAACACTGTCCAAACAAGCACAAATTGTCACTCCACGAAAAAATCTAAAAACTAAACTCGATTCCTACTCTCTCTGTATCTCTCTAACTTCTCTCTCTAAAACCAACACCGCCCGCACAAACACCGATCATCACCAAAACTAGCGTTGCACAGACAGACCAACTCACACCAGAATCCCCCTTTTAACTTCTCGTCCTACCATTTTATAAAGTCACTTCCATCAACGCGAAACCCATGATCCACTGATGCAAGATCGACGACAATCTTGCATCATTCCCGGGATCCATTTCCATTTCCGGATATTCTTCTATAACCCGACTAATCCCAAGGGCTTAGGGCAACCTTCAAATGACTTTTTATTTCTAGTTTTACTTTTTATTTCCTAGTTAACCAAACTAACACTTTTAATTTCTTTTAATATATAAATATCTATACATAATTGTAACATATATATTAGTATTTATATTGTACATATTACCTCATTGGAAAAATTTACATCAACCGAATTCATATTATTTTAATTAATTTCATTAATTTAAAAGACATGCGCTACACGCATTATTGTTTAACTGGTTTAACGTTAGTGCTTTAACCACTAAAGCAACCAAATCAATGCCCTAGTGGCGTCAACGCACACTTTCTCCATATAGAAAAATGTAGGCGCGATTATGTACTAAGTAGTACATATTGCCTCGCGACCAGCCTGTTTAAATCAACTTAGAATCGTCCAACGCGTTGAACCGTTTCACAGACTTCGGCACAACGTTTCTGTGAAATGGTTCAACGCGTTGGAACCAGAGATCCTGTTGGCCAAAAGTGCAAACGTAAATGTAAATACGGCCAAAAGTGCAAACGTAAATGTAAATACGGCCAAAAGTGCAAACGTAAATGTAAATACGGCCAAACGCGAAAACCGTCTGCTGAAAAGTCGTTTATTGAATTTTAGAAAAAAAACAAAGCAAACAGAACCTGTAGAATTGGAAGGAAATCTTTTAGATTTAGTAAGTAGTGCATGAATATGTCAAAAAGAGAGAGATACGCTCGAAAATCGCGACGCTGTCCAGGATAACAATGAAGAAATACAAGGTAACGTCGACACACAGAAAGCAGTTAGAAAATATGTGCTACCCAATTGGATGAAGATGGGATTCCGCAAGGTCTTCGCTAGCAGAGAAAGCCTCAACAACATGAAAGGGACATATTGGCTTTTAGCACATGCCAATATGCAGAAGATATTCAGCTTGTGTACGCTGCAAGTCTTGCAAAAAGAACTTGTGCGACTACATTATTCACTCTGACCAAGTGACATATCATCACATTTATTTCAATTGCGGTGCAATTATTATTCTTCTTCCAACACCGTTTCTGGATGTCAAGAAGGAATTGTGCTTAAAAGGTATTTATAAGGCACAAGTTAAAATAAATATTCATTATCAAACAACCCAATTTGAATTGAAAAAATTTCGATATATCCCAGCCGAATTGTCTGCGTTTTTTACTCAAATTATTTTAAATAACATACGAATCGATCGTGACCTTAATTACCACGAAATAATTTAAAGATTTCACGGGATAATACTGGCTACTTGCGGTACTTAACTTCTTACTTTCGTTAACTCTGCGGAGTGTTTTTCTACCTAACTGCCTCTTGCCCTCTGCAGAGAGATGGCCGATAGGTCTAGGGCGGGGCTTAATTTACAAAAGGTAATTTACGATGGAGGACTTCCAAGTAAAACATAGGAGGAGGGCTGAGCAGCCTTGTCCGACGCCCAGAAAATGTCATCGTTCGCATTTCGCGATGTATTTGTTAAAATGTTTGCGTTGTATTTGCCTGTTTCAATCTCATTCCTTTTCAGTGTGTGTTTATGGTTGGTCCCCTCCTGTTGGACCGGGGTGGTACCACTGATCAGACGTGCCGTCTACTCTACGTTTTTTTTGAAAAATAGTGTGCTTTGCTGCTCGATCTTCTGCTTTAGCTATTAGCCACGCTGTTGCGGAAAAGTCTTAAAAAATAAACGCAAAACAACGAACACGTTGAAATTTCTGTATCTAGGCCTTGCGTAACGACGTTCAACGTTCGTCTCTCAACGCGTCTCGTCACAATCACCTCGAACGCGTCATATTCATCTAAAAAACAGGGGGTTAAAACAGGTGGTTAGGAAAACAGGGATACAAACTAGCCCGCGGCTAACAAGAAGACAAAACGCTCAAGGGCAAAGCGTTATCATTTGGACATTTTGCAACAGTGCGGCTAATTCCGACCCAATAATTCCAATCTTGGTAAGGTGGTTTTTTTCTTTAGGAGAGGCAACTTTCGTCTTGCTAGCGAGAAAGTGGATACTGATTTCGTTGTTGTTTGCTTGTAGACTATCGTAAGCAACGGCTCCGTAAGCTGCCACAGACGCATCTCCGAAGATATGAATTTCCTCCGATTGTACGGCAGTTTTTGAGTAGCCTATTCAACGAGGGATTTTTAATTTGGTGAACTCGTTCAACCCAGTTAGATATCATGTTTGTCATATTTCAGGTTGCGCTTCGACATCCCAGTCAATTTCGGCTTCCCAAAGTTTTTGTGGATAATTTTTAGCAGGAGTGTAGTGGGTGCTAAGAACCCAATGAGATCGAACACTCTTGCTGATATCCTTAGGGTATTCTTTTGGTCACTAGGTCCCTCAATTCCATTGCGGCTTCAGTGATAGGTGTGGGTTCGAATTGGAAGGTGACTGATTCGGTATCCCATCGAATACCTAGGACGTTTTGTTGGCCTTCTTCCACCTACTGAGTGAAAATTTTTACAATGGGGTTAATGAGACTCTTCTCACTGAGAAATTTGCGAAGTGTTTCGTCGTTTGTCACCCAACTTCGCATGTTGAGTTTAGCCTTCTGGAAGGTGGAGTTGGTTTCCTGAATCCTAGTTTCTGCTGTGGAGATTTTGTTGGCGCCACCAAGGTAGTCGTCGACGTAAATTTGTTCCTTTAGCTGGTTCACTGTAGTGTACAGTATTGTAGAGTGCAGTGGCTCCATGCCATCCAAGTGCTTGTTGAGAGTAACTCGTAGCAAGAATGAACTAGAACTGAATCCAAATGGAACTCGTTTCCATTTGTACGCAACTAACTGCTCATATAAGCAGACATTTAAAAATTCGATTCGATTTAATCGGAATCGCATTAGAACGGCTAGCAGATCGGGATTCAGGTTTGGGCCGGTTTCCAGAACGTCTTTGAAACTTGGTCCAAATTTGGATTTAGCCGCTCCGTCAAAGACCGGTCGCATTTTTGTTGTTGTTTTATCCTGTTGGATGACAGGATAATGTAAGTATGAAGTCCCTTGTAGTCTAGGCAGGGCTGGAAGCGATACTTTGAAGAAGTATCGGTATCGCGGAACCAACACTTCAATTTTCCAAAAATCTATCGCGATACTACTTTCAAGTATCGCACGCGTTACCGATACGCGTTACTTTTACTTTCTAAACGCCATCTAGGAGTAAAATTTATTTCTAAGAAAATTTGTCGATAGATTGCGTCAATCAATATTTCAGCTATCGCAGTTTTATTGGGACTTACGCTTTGTGTTACGGCGCAAATGTAGCGCTGCAGCCTATAATATCTGGCAACGCGTGTTAATTAATCGTATAGTTTTGGCGCCTTTCTGTTTTCCTATATTTGCCTTCCTCTTGCAACTTTTCGTCTGCTGTACCATTTGTCATTGAAGTAATCACTGTGTTTATCGTTAGTGAATCTATTCCTTCAGGTAAATTCTATTTTCTGTCTCTTTTCTCCTTATCTAATTGTCCTATTTTACATGTGGGTCCATTCCAGACCGCCGTAAACTAAATTGCAGGTAACTTGTGTTGTGTGATCCCTTAGTTTGAGTGGCAAAACACTGTCTCTCGTGCCATCTCAGGTATTTTTTGTATATGTTGCATGCCTAGCTTTCCTTAACCTTAATTGTGATTACAGACACCACACGCTGATACACACTTGCAAAGACTGGTTACTAATAAAAGGCAATTCCAGTCGCTGCATACAACAGCGAAGTCGCAACTCTACAACTTCTGAGTTCCCTTATTTCGAGCTACGAAACATATTGGTCCTTCGAACCGGAGCTCATCAGCGGAAGTTCGTCGTATTCCTACCAGCAACCTAGAGCTGGTTGCCTTTCAGATTTCACAAACCGTGATTGTACTAAGAAGTATTGACTTCTTGCTGTTGCTACTTTGCAAGACGCAACCTTGAGCAAGATGGATGAATTGGGGCTCAATGATGGAGCCATTGGTGGAGACTCAGCCGTGAGAAGAGATGTGGAAGGGGATCCAGCTACCATCGATACCTGGAAAAGACAGCGGAAGGTGGTTCGACATCAACTTACGACTACTACGCGCCAAATTGACACCCTCATTTGCTCCCATGGATCGCGAGGTGCCATCTCAGCGCTGATGCGACATCTCGACAGTTTGCTGGCAAGAGCAAACCAGCTTCATTCTGATTTAATGACGGTTGAAGACCAGGCCGAAAACGACAGACAGGACAGCATGCATCTAAGATATATCCAGCTCGCTGGCGAAGTCGTTGAGACGGCCGAAGATCATCTAGCCTCAAGAGTAGGAGAGCCTCCTTCGGTAGTTATTGAGGCTTCATCTCGCCCAGCTCAGTCTGCCCCTGTATCAGACGCAGCCCGTCTGACCGAAAACCTCAGAGCCGCCAGGCAGAGAGCAGATGTCGCGCATCGTCAAGGAGAAGAAGCTCGTCAGCAAGCCGAAGAAGCTTCCAGCCAAGCTGATGTCGCCCGCATTGCAGCAGAAGAGGCTCAACAAGCTCTGCGACAATTGAGTCTGGAAGAAGATCGCTGCACCTCGGTTAGCCAAGCCGGTGTTCCATTCACCTCCCTCGCGTCCAACTGGGTGCAGCAACAACGTCACCTGAGTTCATTGGATTCTCAAGCAGCACCAGACAATTGGATTGACCATTATGCCGCCGGGCGTCTGAAGCCGAACAGTGGACCTCCTTGCAGTTCGTCGGTGAGAACAGAGCTTGAAAACTGCACCGGCAGAGCTCTCGATTGGTTCGAGTGGATAGATTTGTTTCGCGCCCTCGTCCACGATACCAGGAAAACCGCCGGAGAAAAGCTTGCCTTGCTCAAACGCTATCTGAAAGGCGATTTTTCTGACCTAGTTCACGGACTAGGAGGCGGTGAAGCCGCCTATATGGAAGCACTGCGTCGCCTAAAGCAATCTTGCGGTCGTCGAGATGTGATGAGAGCCGCACACCTCCAGGCGATTGACAGGTTGGAATTGAAGAACGACACAATCGGATTCAAACGTTTCGCTGAGAAGATGAGGTCGCATTTGTTTGAGCTCAGCAGGATTGGAGAGACCTATGCACCGGACCTGATTGAGAAAGTTTGTCTGCGTCTCCAACTTCCAGATAGATTAGCATGGAACGACGGACGGCTGGGAGGATTGGAAACAAGGAATCTGGACATCTTCGGCACCTGGTTGAGTCAAAGAGCAGCGGCTTATCAGAATGCCTACAGCATCGCAGCAGAGCAGCTTCATAGCTCTGTACCCATGTCCGGTAGTCGTCATCAAGCCCGCAGTCATCAAACCTCCTCCAACCGGAAACCGGATTACCCTTCTTCTCCCTTTAAAGGCGCTTCCAGTCTTTTCTGCTTTAAATGTGAAAGCGACCACAAGCTGGAAAACTATGGAGACTTCAAATCGTTGGCAGTGGGAGAAAGAGTGGCTTTTTGTGCCAAACACGGGCTCCTCCACGACTCCTCCAGAGGATCTAGTAACCCGCAAGCAGAGTCATCCAGAACGACCATGGTGCAAACAGGAAGGCAAAGACCTTGCAGAGTAGCCATGGGTATGATGTGGCTCAAGATCTTGGACCGCGACGGAAACGCAGTGATGGCCAATGTGTTCATCGATGAAGGCAGTGACTCTACATTGATGCGACAGGGATTCGCGAAGATTCTCAAGATCGTTGGGGTCCGTCAAATCCTAACCGTGGACGGCGCCGGAAGTGTAGTGAATCGCTATGCATCTAACCGCTTGAATTTCCAGATCAGCACCGATTCCGGCGAGATACTGAATCTCTCTTGCTCCACTCTTCCCAACGTCGCCAGCGCTACCCCTGTAACAGATTGGGCGACTCTTAAGTTGCGCTGGGCGCATCTTGCAGATCTTCCAGTCACGAAGTCTGGCGGGAGAGTAGACATTCTAATTGGCACCGATTACTCTCATCTTTTGGTTCCTCTCGAATCTAGGGTCGGCCAAGATTATGAGCCTACCGCCACCAGGAGTCGTCTGGGTTGGCTTATTCGAGGCGTCGTTCAAAATGACGCCATCATTGCTGCTGTGCGCACGCACAAGATCACTAGCTCTACATACCTTGAAGAGTTAACAGTGGCATTTCGCCAGTTTTGTGATACCGAAAACTTCGGGACGGAATGCAAGTTGGTAGGCGTGTCCGCAGACGAACGACAAGCCATTGCCATTTTGGAAGCTGGGACCTGAAAATTGGAGCTAGGATATGAGGTTCCTATCACTTGGCGGACAGGGGAACCAAACCTCGTCTGCAATCGTTTGATGGCCCAACAGCGTCTTCGGGGTCTTCTAAAGCGGTTCGACAGAGATCCAGCATTCGAAACCGACTATCGAGTTGCTATGAAGAAGACGATCGACAAGGGCTATGCCTCCATACATTCCGAAGAGGAAGCAGCTTGCTTTCTGTGGCAGGATCCTGCGGCTTCCAAAACTCTAGTATGCCGGATGAATCGCTTACCCTTCGGTGCGACCTGTTCTCCATTTATCGCCATCCACACCACTCGATGGGCCGCTATGGATGCAGAGGTGGGAGAAGAAATCGCCAACGCTGTCAAGACGAAGATGTACGTCGACGATTATTTGGGATCAGCCACAACGGTCGACGAAGCGGTAAAGGAGGCCGCAACCGTAAGAAAAGCATTGGCTGCAGCTGATTTACATTTTCAGAAGTGGATCTCCAACTCTGTCGATTTCGTTCGGGAGATGCACGGAAGAGATGGGCCATCAGTATGTCCGCCGTCAGATTTACAGCTGGCGGATAGTGGGAGTGAGAAAGTGCTGGGAGTGGTTTGGAACTTTCGGGACGATACGCTGGGTTTTCGAGTCAACTGCCCGCAAGACGAGGAATATACTAGGATCAGCCTCACTAGTAAAGTTGCTTCCGTGTTCGATCCGCTAGGAATAGCTGCACCATTTGTCGTAAAGGCCAAGATTCGGTTGCAAGAACTCGGAATTAAAGGATTGAATTGGTCTGATCCCGTGGATGAAAATGATCGAGCTTGGTGGGATTCCTGGTTTACCAGCCTTCGAGAGCTCGTTCGGGTCTCCATTCCCCGTTGTTTATTTTCTGAACAATCTGAAATCGGAAATTCCCAGCTGCACGTTTTCGGAGACGCTCCCGAAGAAGCGTACGCGGCGGTGGTGTATCTCCGCAACGCTTATCGTTCTGGAAGTGTCCAAGTACGGATGGTAAAAGCCAGCAGTAAACTCGCGCCTAAAAAGACGCTGTCGGTACCAATGCTGGAATTGAACGTTGCCCTGCTTAGCTCCCGGATCGCCGCAGCCATTCACAGCTCCCTAACACATCCGATCCAGCGACGATTCTTCTGGACAGACAGCAGCACCGTGCGTAACTGGATTAGAGCCACTGCATCTTTTTACCAGGTTTTCGTTTCTAATCGGATCGGCGAAATTCAAACTCTAACCGAGACAGAAGAATGGCGCTTCGTCCCCGGACGCCAGAATCCAGCGGACGCCACCCCACGCTGTTCCATAGGTGACAGAGTGTTTCCCAAAAGCTGGCAAGACGGCCCAGAAGTCCTCTTTAAAGCTGAGTCGGAGTGGCCTCAAGATCTGCCATGGATGGCCGCAACGCTGGAACTGAAGCACATCAAGCAGTACCATGTTCGAGCAGCTTCGGATCCATTTGACTGGTCGGAATTCCAACTAGATAAGACTAACCTCTCTTCCTTTTTAAAGTTAGAAGGTGACGCATTAGAGCTGGTCAAGAGATGTCAGATGGAAGCTTTCTTCGACGAGATCCAGTCGCTTCAACGAGGAAAACCTCTGCCATCCGCTTCACATCTTCTATCTCTCAGTCCAACCATTGGAGAAGACGGTTTACTGCGTTTAGGAGGACGAATCGAACGATCCAAATTGCCGTACGATAATCGACATCCTCCTTTGCTGCCGAACAAACATCCATTAACCGAGAAGATAGTCAAAATTGTACATGAAGAAATGCATCATGCCGGCACAGATTATTTGTTTGCCAAGCTTTGCCAACATTTTTGGATCATCCGGGGGAGGGAAGTGGCCAAGAAGATCCGTAGGCTTTGTCCGTCTTGCATCAGGGAGAGAGCGGTACCCGCGGCCCAAATGATGGGTGACTTACCGGCATTTCGACTTAATTCTTTTTCGCCACCTTTCACTCATACAGCCGTGGACTATTTCGGCCCTCTGAAAACAAGTCCGGGTCGAAATAGAGTCCTCAAAAGATACGGTGCGCTTTTTACGTGCTTGGTGACCCGTGCTGTGCATTTGGAGTTGGCGGAGTCACTTTCGTCAGAGGATTTTTTGCTCGTTTTCAGGCGTTTCATCGGCTTGTTTGGTAAGCCAGCGTCCGTACACTCCGACAATGGAACGAACTTTGTCGGGGCAGAAAGAGAATTAAACGACCTTGTTCAGAATCGACGAAATTTTTCCCGTGCTGTAAAGTCGCCGTTGAACAAAGTGGGTGACTGAGGATAATATTTTTTTCATTAGATATTTGTCATCTTAGCCTGGGGCATGGGGGTTGGGGTCTAACAAAAAAAGACTAGACTACTTTTTCCAGACATTTTTCGTAACACCTGAGGCATTAGCAAAAGGTGTCTGGACTTAAAACTACCCTTCCCAACTTATAGCGTTTTTGCGCCAAACCCGCCCTAACCCTATTTAAAAGAGGTCAATAATTAATATATTTTGCCCATAGATGGCTTTTAAAAATAAAATCGGGTGTTCTTCTTTTTGTGCAGAATACTGTACCTGTGACCGCTTGTTCCCGAAGCTAATTCTTGAACGAAACCTTGATAGTTCTCCTCAAGTTTTTTTTATAGCAGATGATTTTTCCGAATCATCTAACCAATCCAATTTGAATTTTGGATGCAATAGTACAGGGGAAAACTCGGGATACTCCTCTTCCTCAGAAATTTAAAGTGCGCATGATGTTGGATCAATGCTCTTTTCGGCGTCGCTCTCTGCAAAATCTGATTCGATCTCATCCAGGTAGCTTAACATGGAAGTATCATTTTCTCCTAGGTATATCTCTTATCGACGTTCATGAAGTAACGGAAACTGGCTAACCGAAGTAGTAGAAAAATTCAGTTGTTCTGCATTGGTCACACTCGGAGCGAGCTGTTTATCTTCCATTGACTTCAGCGGGGAAGAGAAAAGACGAAAGGCTTTAACAAAGTTACTTCCACTATCGGTGTTCGTGGCCACGACTTTCGAAATTACATCGAACTCTTCGTGAATTGACTATACGTTTTGCAAGAACTTCACAGTCACACTTTCCGTTAACACGGCGAATGGTGAGGCAATACGACGCTCGTTTACGATCTGCAGTTATCCAGTGTACAGTCATTCCATGAGAATTCTTCCGCCTTGTAGAAAAACAGTCAGAAATTGTGCAAACCCATTTTGCTCACGCTAGCTTTTCTTTTAACACGACTTTTTCTTTTCAAAAGATGTTGATATTATTTTCCAGTAGTATCCTCGAGACTTAATCTTCAATCGAGGACAAAGTCTACAGACGAATTTTTGGAATTCTGGTCACTCTGTGTGATAGACAGGCAAGACTGCTTCAGCAAGGTATTCCTCATGAGAAAATGTTATATTTAGATCGAACATTTGTCGCTCTAAAATAGCTAAACTTACCACGATATAACCGTCCAACGTTCTTTGTGTGAGGACTTTTTGATGGCCAAAAAATAAATATATCTGCGCTGACTCGATGGGTTGTTCTGCTGTTCGGGGATTTCTGGCTTTTTTCGTAAATTTCCTTGAAGGGCCTGATCTATTGCAACATAGTTGGCTGAAGTTTTCAAGGTCTGCCTTCTTATGAATTTTCTAAAAACGAAAGCCCAATGTTAATTAAACCCATAGTCACTGTAATACTTATTGTAGTAAAAGAATGAGTGAAACCAGAAGTATTACCGATATGTGTTTCCGGATATTTCCTCTGGGATTGTTGGCGGCAGAGGGGTACCGGGCCTTTATTTTACAATCACCAATAAGGCATAAATAGCGGGAGTTTCCGTCGGTTTTGCCAGGTCGAACATATATCATTAAGGATTCTGGATATAGCAGGACATCTTTCTTGCCATCTGAAACGAAATGTTGCGTTACGTAATGAAATTTAATATAACTTATTTAACATTTTTGAAATATAATAGGATAACTTAATGTAATTTGTCCTGACCGGCACACTGATGATGGCAACGATGACTTTGGAGAACCAAGGACACTATAGTTGCTTACAACTGCCACCTATTCACAACTGGAAAGATTAGAAACATCTCCATCTGCAACATACTCTGTAGCCTCTAAAAGAAGAACAACGTACATTAATTTCATGGTCCACCAATTTATTAATATAAAATTTAAAATATCCTACGAACAGGCTTGGCAAAACTTTAAGTTAATAATTTTATGAAAGTTTACATAACTTAAGAAGAGAAATTTACTTTCTTACCTGGTAGGTCATCAGACACATTTAACTGGGCAGCTGATTCTGGTTCCAATTCCAAGTTTTCTTAACAGAAGAATCGCTCGTTAGCAACTTCCGTTTCACGTTCCTGAAAACACGAAATGAAAACATATATATCCTGTAAAATAATATCTGTAAAAACTTACTAATTTTTTTGGAGGCATGCCAAATGTAGGAAATTTCTAATTGATACTGTTATAATGTAGTGCAGAAAGTGGCCGCTAGGCCTAGAGCTAATACACAGTCTCAACCAAGCACTCCAGCGTGTCGGACCAGTACTACATGGTGTCACAAGTAAATCTCAATATATCTTAGCAGTCATGGTAGATTTCAGCCTACGACCACCGGGAGTGTTTAACTTTGAAGGTAAGCAAGCGACTCAATGGTTTTCCTGGAGAAAACAATTTGAATGATACTTGAAGGCGACCAAGAAAGAGAAGGAGGAAGAGATAGTGCAAGTGGGAGTGCTTATCACGTGTCTTGGAGCTAAAGGTGCTAGGGTATATGAGTCGTTTGTGTTCGAGGAGCCAGGAGACAAGGAAACAATTAAGCCAGCATTGCAGCAGTTTGACAGTCATTTCCAACCTAAAGCCAACGAAATTTACGAAAGATTTCGGTTCTTGTCGGGGAAACAGGAAGAGTGTGAAACATTCGTTTCGTTTCTTCTAGACTTGAAAATATTGATAACGGCGTATAATTATGACACACAAAGAGATTGTATGGTCAGAGACCTGATAGTTATGGGAATTTTGGATCAGGAGGTACGTGAACAGTTGTTGTGTGAACCGAATTTGGATTTGGCGAAAGCAGTTGAAATTTGTCGAACTCGGGAGTCATCTAGGAGTCTAGCCCAGCAGATGCAGTTTGCTTCAGGGGGTAATTTAGAGGTCAATGCAGTAAACAAAAAAAGGAGAACCAACCAAGAAGGACGGTACGACACTAAAGATAAGCAAGACAAAGAGTTTCAGCACCCGAGCTCGTGTCGTTACTGTGGCAATAAGCATGCCAAAGAAAAGTGTCCGGCGTATAGAAAAAAAGGCGCCAAGTGGGGAAAAGTAAATCATTTCGCTAAAGTGTGTGAAAAAAAGCCAACAGTGGGGAGAAAACAGTCGGTCCAGTTCGCCTTGGGAAAATTCGGCCAACGCAAGTCACAATAGCATCTCTGTGTTAAACGCTTAGCAAGAACTAAAAAACTTTAGTGTGTCATCTGTGGCTCAGCCTGATATGGCAGACACCTGGCACGTGTCACATCACTGAAGATTGAAGAACAAGTTGTCTCGTTTAAAGTGGACACTAGAGCTCAGTGCAATGTTTTGCCTAAAGCAGTATATGATAAAGTGCTGAATCGCCAGCTAAAGCCGGGACCACGGGTAACGGCCTATAATGGACAACCTGTGAACGTCGTGGGCAGTCAAGTGCTCAAAGTTGATTACAAAGGTGTGCAGCATAGTATTTCGTTTGTAGTGGTTGATGGGGTTGAACCGCCTATCCTGGGGTTACCGTCGTGCAAAGCCCTCAACATTGTGCAGAGAGTAGATCTCTTGGAGCCAGTGGATGCTATGGGGCAACTTTACCTAAAGGAAATGTTAAAAAAATATGACGGTCTGTTCAAGGGCATTGGCAAACTGCTGTGTGAGCATGACAACCAAGTCAAAGAGGGCGCGGTCCCAGTCGTTCGCCCAGTAAGGTGACTTCTCTTTAACATTCGAGATGTAGTCCAACAAAAATTAGAAGAGATGGAAAAACTTGGCTTGGTAGCAAAGGTTGTGGGTCCAACTGAGTGGGTTGTTCCCATATTCGTAGTTCGGAAACCGAATGGAGATGTAAGGTTGTGTTTAGATCCACCAGACCTGAACAAAGCAATAAAGAGGCAGCACTTCCAAGTTCCGTGAGCATAAGAAATATTTGCTAGAATTGGACAGGCCAATTTTTTTTCAACCCTTAATGCTACGTCCGGGTTTCTTCAAGTGCCGCTAACTAAAAAATCAACATTCTTGAGGACTATGGCCACGCCGTTTGAACGTTATCAGTTCTTGCGCCTACCGTTTGGGTTGCCCTCAAGTCCAGAAGCGTATTAAAAACTGATGGTTAGCCTATTCGGTGACCTAGAGGGAGTAGAAGTGTACTTCGACGATTTTTTGTGTGGAGTGCAACGCTGCAAGAACACAACACTAGACTGGTCACGTTATTTGAACGTTGCCTATCAGTGAACTTAAAGCTGAAAAGAGAAAAGTGCACGTTCTTGAAGTCGGAAATTAAGTATATTGGACATATTATTGGAAATCAGTACTTAAAGCCCGATCCTGACAAGATAGAAGCAATTGTGCCGTTTCGTCAACATGAAAATCGGCAGGGGGTACAACGCTTCTTGGGTATGATTAACTATTTGGCCAAGTTCTGTTCAAAATTCTCTGAACTGACTTTTCCCCTGCGGGTTTTACTTAAAAGTGACACAGAGTGGGTGTGGGACAATAACAGTAAAATGGACTTTGAAGTCATAAAAGAAGCAGTGTCAAACCTTCCAAGTCTGGGCTTGTTCAATCCTCAAATCCCAGTTACAATATCGGTCGACGCATCTCCTGTGGGAGTAGGGGCAGTCTTGTTGAAGAATGGACAACCATTTGAATTCGCCTCTTGCACCTTGACGAGCACGCAGTAGTAGTATGCACGAATTGAAAAGGAACTACTAGCAATTCAATTTGGATTGCAAAGATTTCACCAATATGTGAATGACCAAAAAGTGACAGTTGTAAATGATCATAAACCCCTGGTGGTCATCCTCAACAAGTCCATCACATAGTGCAGCCCAAGGTTGCAGATCATGAGGTTGACGCTCAAGACGTATAAGTTTAACCTGGTGTACGAACCCGGAAAAGAGCTGCACATAGCAGATGCCCCCAGCAGAGCACCCGAACAAAGATAATAAATGTTGAAGACTTAGCGCAAGTCAGTGAAGAAGCAGTGAACTGCGTACTTTGTTCAATAGTGCCTTTCTTTTTTAATTTTGGAGATTTCTATTGAAATATCTTCCGTAGACGTCGGGTGGGGAGACGAAGATTCTTTGGTCTCCTTTCCATCCGCCTTTGCCTCCTGTGTTTCGGGAAGGTTTGTAAAAGTATTGTCTGAATCAAGGCAGCCGGTGGCAAATGAAGCTACTGTTTGGGTTGTTGAAAAGCTACCACATTGCAGCATTTGATGGATTATCCCTTTTCCTTTTTTCGAGTTATTTTCATTTGAAGGTCCCACTAACATCCACCCTAGCTTTGGGGTGTAGGCCGTCAGGCCACACGGGCTTTGGATAGGTGCTTCATTCGGAATGACTTCGAACATCTGGTCGACTCCGATTAGAATTACGACTTTTTTTTCTTGGTTGTTGGTTTCAATCCTGTCGTCAGCAATTTTTTGTTGTCCAGCCACAATTTTCTTGCAAATGTTGTGTGAGAATATGCTCCAGTGTCTTCAATGTAGTCCAGCCGATGAATAAAATGGCTCTGGTTTCCTTTCCATTTGGGCCTAGTAACATTACCATTGCTGTTTTTACCCCGAGATCGCCGGGGGCGTTTGCACTAGCAGCGGACACCGTACCGTTTGTAATGGCACTGTTGCCATTAACTGTTTGGTGGGCGAAGCGTGTCTTTTTTTCGCAGAGAGCTGTGTGGTGTGTAGCTTGGCAATGTTTGCGTGCGTAGTTTGTTGGGAGTTCATAGTTTCGTGGTTTGCACTGAAACATCTGACAAAAACACCGTTTCTGCTTTGCAATGATGGCCTTTTTTTCTTTTAGGTTTACTGAACAACCCGTGGAGTAGTGAATTTCCCCGCAAAAATTGTATGGTCTTGTGCATTATCACATGATAAAGTTGTCCTGTCGCCTAGTAGATGTGTTTGACGATGGCTTTTATTGTTTGGGAATTTTGCTAGTGTGTGGAGCTGGTTGAGATGTGGTTCCAATTGCCAGCTGTGATGCTGTGGCAGCTGGTATTTGTTTTGCTGGACTTGGTGGTGTTGACTGCTGTGGCGTTTTTGTGTTTCCGATTTCCATCGGCTGTACCTTTCCACAGCGTCAACTTGATCCCTAATGAAATTCTGTAAGGCTGTGATATCTGTTTCGTTCTCTTCTGAGCTTGGCCATTCTTTCTGCATTCTGCAGGAGGTAGCTTCATTAATTTTATGCCGAGGAGTCCTTCAAGCTAATCTTTTTGAACCAAAACCGACATGAAAATTTTATTTGTTTGAACCGAAAAAAGGCATTGATATGAGACTGGACGGTGATTTGCAGTTTTCTCAGTGCCGATACGTCCGCCCTGGTTTTAACAGGAGCTAGGTTGTCAAACTTACATAAATGTGTTTGAATGAGAGAACCTTTGAAATGTTTTATTTGTCTTTGGGGAAGAGGTATCGGTTGTTGTACGGGAGCTGCTGCTGCTGCTACTTGCACTGGAGCCTGGTTTTGCGCCATAATTTGATGAATCTGTAAGGCGTAGGCTTGTTGTTGTTGGAGAATTTGGTTTGTGAACAGTTGCTGCTGTTGAGTGATCAGGTCTTGAAGCAACTTGTTCTATCCGCGTCTATCTAGCGCTGTTCTTTTCGCTGCAACTCTTGAAATTCCAATTCTTGTTGTCTTTTATAACCGTCTCGTTTGTTTTTAACGGAGGCGAGCATGCTGCTCATTTCTTCTTCAATTTCTGCTACTGTGGAGTAATCTTGTTCAATTTGCTCCTCGGTAGCGTTTGTAGTTTGCAAGGCCCATCGTACTTGGTCGCTTGCTTTGATAAATTTTTGATAACGTTGCTTTAGAAGTTCCGTCTCCGTTGCAATATCGTAATCAGTTCTGCAGTCATCGTAAGGTACTTGTATCCCTTTATTTTTTCCATTGTCCTCTTAAGGTGGCCTTTTAGGCTAACTCGTTTTGCGGCAGCCAATCGTGACATTTTTTTTGGTTCAGATGGAATTTTAAAGTTAAAGTTTTACCGTTGCTGCTTCCACTAAATTGTCGCTGAATGGAAAGGAAGCATCACTGACGCCGTGCTCCAATCAGTAGGCGTATTTTTTTAAACTCCACTGACTGAGGTTTTTCCTCCTTCCTATGACATTTTTTGAAGTGAGAGCTTTAATTTTAGCTGTTATTTAGCTTTCGATGACGTTTGAGCAAATAAACCGACCTTGTTTTCAGTAATAATAATGTAACGATTTAATTCTTTGTCGGCACGATGCGAACTGGATGAGTGTGAGACATGACTATTTTCTAGTCACTCAGAACATAAGGTTGCTTATTTGGCCGCTAGAGCGCCATGAATTCAGTTTTAAGAAGGAAATGAGACAAAAAGAAATTTTTACCATCGTTTGGTTTTTACCGCTAGATGGCGTATATGTTCAGTTTTGACAAAAAAAAAAGAAAGATAAAAATACTGAATAAGTTTCTTTTTGTACCGCTAGATTGGGCGGGTATTCAGTTTCTGAGAATTTTTTTTTTAAATTTATATTTTCTAGTTTGCTTATCACCACTAGGTGGCGTAGGCTTGAAGTTCTGGAAAGAAAATAGTTTTTTTGAAAAAGAAAATATTAAAGTTTGAACATTTGAGCGCTATATGGCGCTAATTTTCTAAAAGAGGAAAGGAAAATAATTAGTGGGAGTTAGGCATACAACCCAACTCCAAAATAATGTAAGAAGGTTTTCTCTTTTTGGTGGAGTACGATCAACTCGTTTCTTCAGCTTAAAGTAAATAACAAAGCTATTCATCAATTATTTTATTGTAACATTAGTAAGATTACAGTTTTGTATAAAAATCAATAAGATCCTTTGGATCCGCGTCGATCCAAAGAATGTGTTCGTCTTCTTCCTCCTTTTCCCCCTTTTCTTCGGCTCGGCTGCCCACTGCTTTGGCTGGTGCTAACACTGGGTTACATGGATGATTTAGAGCATCCAATGGATTTTCCTTGTGGGGAATATTGGCCGACCACGTCCATGTGAATTTTCTTGCCCTGACTTAAAGGGTGCGTATTTCGTGTTGAGCAAGTTGTTACGCCCTACGCCTGGGGTAGGCAACAGCTGTTCAAATGGCTCAAGATGGCCGACGACTGAGAGCTTGGTCGACCACGTCCACGTGATCTACCTACTTCGACTTGGGACTGTTCATGATGGCCGACAACTGGAGAGATTGGCCGACCATGTCCGCGGGAAAATCCCTTGTTTGCTGCAGCTGCTGGGGTGTTGGTCAACCCATTTGGAGCCGGTGTAGCTATAGCTCCCTCCTCCTTCTTCTGCGCGACCTGGGTGTCCGGACGATACCTTATGTCACCGTGGTATTTTGGTGCAACGGCGTCTTTTATAGCTGCCAAGGGCATATGCTGGACTGCGATTGGGAGCAGTGAGTTGAGTGATGAAGCAAGTTATTTGGTATCAGCTGTGGCTGTTACAAGGCGGTTGAAAAAATTAATTTGCCGCCTTCCTTCCGGGGTGTTTCGGAATTGCCTCAGCTGGTGTGGACAAGTCCACGGCTTCTTCAAGCCCTCAGCCTTCCTCTTAGCCCTCTTAATTTTTTCAACGTCACGAATTTTGAAGCTTGTTGTGGAGACCTTGATGAAGAATGGAGGGTTAAAGGGAGGATATGAATATCCTCCAATAAGGGAAGAGTTGAAAAAAGTAAAAAAAAAGAAAAAAGGCCCACAAGATATGTGGCAACAATCTTGTGGAATCAAGCAACAAAGATGAATTTAACACAAATTTAACACGCTAGCGTAGAGGGGTGAGCAAAAAACTCCCCCACGGTTACACAACAAGCAATGATTGCTTAAATTAAGAAACTGACTTCAATTAAGAAATAGTTAAAGGTTCGAAGGACCATTTAGGGAACAGTCAGCCCGTGTACTGACTTTACCTTTTGAATAATTGAAGAATGAAACACGGGAAGCACTGGTAGTACTTGTTGTTCATTGCAGGAGGTGTATTTGTCGACTAACTGCCCCTTGCCATCTCTTGCGAAACGGCCGATAGGCCTAGGGGGGCTAAGTTACAAAAAGGGGGGAAAATTTACAGTGGTGGCCCTCTGTCGAGTACCACCCAATTCAAATAGATTAAAACGGCTGGGCAGCCTCGTGCGGCGTCCAGACCACGTCGCCTGCTGTTGGGAATGCGTTACTCCCACCATGATCACTTTCACTCAGCTTGGCATGATGTTCCTGTAGCGGAGAAGACTCTGGCCTTAGTTACGAGTTGTTTGATTCGGGAAGAGACGCTCAAAAAAGGCCGTGGAATCTGTGTCGATGCAAACAATTCGGCCTTCCTAGCACGAAACTCACATCAGTGTGGCGGAACAAACGCGTCAACGACGACCAGTCAAAAGGGGAAATGGGTCAATCACGTTTGTGAACAGTGTAAGAACAAAGACCAATCAGTAGCCGTTTGGAGAACAAAGAAAATGGACGACGCCATCACGACTGGCATAGCAACTGCTCTACAGACTAATAGTAGGATCAGGGCCCATCGGCCTTATCACTGCCCAACCACCAGAAGAAAGCAATTCGATTGAAGATCTTGAACCCAAGTTTGCCTTTTTTTCAAGCTTAACCGAGAACGGCTCATCAGACTGGTATGTTGACACTAAAGCGACGATTCACATAACAGGTCAAACAATGTTTTTCATAAACTATAAGAAACTTGACCCAAGTCTGTGGCCCGTATGGGGGATTGACAATCATCAAGCGCGTCTGCAAGGAGTGGGTATGGGAGACATCAAGATCAAAATGGATGGAAACAACCGTTTTGTGTTACTGCGAGACGTGCTTTACGTTCCTCATCCAAAAGTGAATCTTTTCTCAGTTGGAGCTGCCGCAGACAACGGTTTTGAAACTCATTTCAGTGCAACACATGGTTGTGTTTACCAAAAGAGGAAACTGATTGTGACTGGAACACGCCTGAATCAAAAACTTTACCGCCTTGATGAAGTCCTATTACTACCGAAGACCAACATCCAATGGAAGTTTGCACTTGTCTCCGTCACTAAAAAGCCGATTGAAATCTGGCACCGCAGACTTGTCCACGTCAACTCGGACACAATAAAAAGAATGATGACTGAGGAGCTGGTGCGCGGTCTAATCGTGAAATCTCTCTCTTTCAAGAAACCATGTACTGGGTGTGAACTGGGTAAGTACAATATAATTCCCTTTCCAAAGTGTTGTCATGAACGAGCGTCAGTAATTGATGTAATTGTACATTCAGATGTACATGGTCCTATGGATCGTCCGTCCCCAGGAGGCTATCTATACTACGTTCTTTTCAAAGACGATAACAGCGGTTTCTATGTCGTATGCATTATGAAAAGGAAATTGGAAGTTCCAGCGCACTTCAAAACTTGCCTACATAAACTGAAAGGCGACACTGGCCAAGATATCAAGTTATTGAGAAGTGATAACGGAAGATAATATTTCAGTGACGAGTTCCAACTCTATCGAAAAAAAATACATGCTCCACCATACAAGTGTGACACGTACTCCCCAGCAGAATAGAGTGGCAGAGAGGTCAAACCGAAACTTCTAGGTCAATTTCGATTACTTTTAATATTATATTAGGATAGCTGAGTGGTTAGACCGACTGATTCCTATATCAAAGCATCAGAGAGCTATAGTTTGATCCTAAGCGGCTACTTTAACACCTTTTTTTGTTTGTTTTTGGCTGAAAAGGAAATTCAATGGACGTCGATTTCGTGACGTCCAACGAAACTTCTTTCCCCTCTTCAAATTTGGTTTGCTGCAAAGGGTTAAATAAACAAGATAACGCTACAATATCTATTGAATATTTCAAATTTCATTTCATGTAATTTTTTTACTACTTTTGTTACTGTACCCTAGTTCTCAGACATGCCAACAATGGATTCCATTGATTAAACAAAACGACATTCAGTGACATCTTCCATTTTCGAATCAATACCTTTTATCATTGTAGTTTCCTGAAAGAGCTTCAGTTTAAACATGATCATCCGGAATCTATGGAATAAGGTACAAGATTTTTGATAAGATTTCGGTAGCTACTGTTTCATCCTTAGTTTCTTAGAACACCTTTAAATAAGTGGTATGTTTTGATATAAGTTGAGCATCAAGGAAGGACCTCAGTAACACAGTATATATATCTTTGTACCGTATTGGTGGCCGATATCGGCAAGGGCTGATTGTTAAATCTCTCTCCTCTCTTTGTGACATTTCTCGTTTCAATAAAGAGCTATGATTTCTATGTCTGATTTTTTACTTCTACACAAAGTATAAAACAGATACAAGTTAATAATTTTAAAATCGAACTAAAAATCTGAGTGAAAAGAAAATTTTGGTCAGATTCGGGAGGTCGAGATTGCAAGTAAGTGTGAACTGTACCGACAGATGGTCACATATCGATATCGTTTTGGTGGAGGAGTGGTTGAAGCAGGTTTAGAATTCTGGGTCGTCAAAGTTGGCTTGAAACGTTTGTTTCGTGGAACAGTGGGCACTCTTGGGGGTCTCAGGGGGTCTTTTGTTTTGTCAGTTTACATGATCTCACTTTCCCCCATGCTGGGTTCCGTCAATTCGATTCGACTTTATTCCGACAATTCCATGATAACTTTTATTGGAATTAAATCATGGGTTTCGGTGGTGTCTTGGGTCGCTTGTCTTGTTGTCGGGCTGACTTTCGGGTTTCCGGAATATTTTCAATGTGGTTTTCTGTAGTAGTTACTGCCAGAGTTGAAACGAGCTCCACATGAGCTTGAGCTTTTCGTGAGCGCGCTTACTCATTTGGTGAGTTTTAAGCTTGAGCGCACTCTTTTTAAAAAATGCGAGCTTGATCGTGAGCTTTTGGTCCATAAGCGAGAAGCTCACAGATCGCCGTCTAGGAACCAAAATTAAAAGTTTAGCAAAAAATTATACACGCCAAACAAGGTTCAATCTTGAAGTTTAAACTGAAAAGCAGGCTGGCTTGAGCTGGATTGTTGACATCTAAGTGCTAACTTCTTTAACAATTAGTGCAGTGTAACTTTAACTTAGACTTGTAAATTTCTTTATTATGTTTTCTTTACTGAAGTAAAATTTTATAATTTCTTATTAATTATATTAAGACAAAAATCTGAGATAGTCACAGAGAAAAAGGGCAACTGATTCAGTTTTAGGAACCTCGACTCTTGAAACAAAAAGGCATTGAGTTGCAAGTGATCAATCAAATCAAGTTGCTTGTGGAACTGTTAATTTAGATAGCAATCCTAATTCTGCCAGTGAAAGGTAAAGAAAATTAATTGATGTGCCTACATTGATTATTGTCAGTATTTAGATGCCATTGTAACTCGTTACTTATTACTAAGCCTGTTTAGAGTGATTTGGTGATTCTGAACATTCTTTTTCATTTAGCAGAGAGTGCAGTGACAATAATGACGCAGTACTGGCTAATACTTCTACAGAAAATTCATGGATGAACAAAGGTGTTATTGAGCTTCCAATTAAATTTTTCCAGTTCATCGGGGTAAGACCAAATGGGAAGGGGTTTCTGGTTAAATGTTTGAAGTGCCACCAATTCAAAACTCTCTACAACAGCAAAGGGAAAATTGAATTACTTAAAAAAACAGCATTACGACTAATTCGGTGTACAATGCTAGAAAACACATGATGGTACATTAGCTTTCCTATTACTGTATTTCATTTAACCGTTTGCTTCTGGATAATTTTTGATTTGAGCATAAAATTGTTTTATTCATTTATTTTCTTTACAGTTACAGCACCCTAATTTTCTTCAATAATTGAATTATCTTTGGGCCGAAAAAGAAAAAGACTGCAAAAATTCTGACAAAAGGAAGTCAAACTTAAAGCAGCCTAATATAGTTGCATATTTAACAGGTGGCACATAAATATGGCCACGGATAAGAACACGGGATGAATTAGGTAAACCAATTTTGGTGAGTCTTCAGGCTTGCAATTATACTTAATAGATACAAATAATTTTCTGGTAAATTTGAACATTGCCTTAGAACCACGTCGTCGCCAATTTGCTTCCTTTTAGCAAAGTTGACAAGGAGGGATTTAAACCGCTTATTGGAGGCCTGATTCGTCCGCTGGTAATCAGAAGTCGCCCCTTTATGGTTCAACTACCGAATAAGCAGTAGGAACAAACCAAGAAAAATTTGTGTTCTGAACTTTCGAAAGCCAGTTATGTATCGACAACAGCTGACTGTTGGACGTACCATCGCCGAAGTTTCCTAGGAATGACAGTTCACTGGCTTGAAGAGAAGATTACTCGACAAAGCGCTTGCCTCGGAGTCCGTCGAATATTCGGCTCACATACTTACGATGTTCTAGCGAAAGCGATTTCGGACATGCACGCCGAGCTCAACATTTCAAAAAAAGTAAATTCTACCATTACGGACCACGGTTCTAATTTTTTGAAGGCGTTTAGAATGTTCCAAGAAGCAAAAAAAGAATCTGAATGGAAAGCTTGCGATGAAGATCTATTCGATGAGGAGATGAGGAGTATGTTGTGTACATCGAAATCGGAGAAATCTTGGAGCTTCATTTGGCGGAGAAATTTCTAGAAACATCTAACTCTGAAAGAGGAAACTCAATAGTTTCCAATGAAGCAGAAGAAGCCAGAGATCACACCAATTAATCGGATATTGGATCAGATCAAGAAATCTGGACTAGGAGCACATTCATCTTTCACCACATATGCGATGCACCTGCCACCACGAATGTCGGAAAAATGTCTAACCGTCAATTCGTAAAACTTAAAAAATCTCTGAATTTCAAGTTGCAAAGTATTTGGAACAAATAGCAGCGTAGCTCTCTGGCATCAGATTGGGCGAGCTTTTTGTGATCAACAATGCTACCAGATGGAATAGCTACTATGATGGTGTAACGAAGTCATCAAAATACAACTTTTAATTATATTTATCTTTATTGTTTGTTTTCTTTATATTAAAATTATATATTATGTTTGTTGTTCATTATCTTTAAAGTATACATTATAAATATAATAATTCAAGTGTCATTGACATTTCCTTGAATTCTATTTTTACATGATACTTTACATCCTATTTGTTGCTGATAGGATGTGCTACATGCGTAGGACATCGCGCCATACATTTCCGTGAATACGAAATGTTGCTGCATGCGACACTCAATAACTTGTATCCGGAGCTCATCTGTCGGAAATGCTATGTTTTCCTCAAACATGTAAAATCTATAAAAGGATGCCCTTTTGTTCCCAAAAGTTAGTTCTCTCTCGTTTTTATTCTAGTTCTTGTTCTTGTTCCAGTTTCAGTTCTAGTTCTCATTCTAGTTCTATTGTATCTACAAGTGCTGTTCAATTCATCAAATCTAGTGAGTTCACTTTGTATCTTATGGAATAACTATTGTGAGTGCTTCTGATCGCTTCTTGTGCGACCGACAGCCCTGTTATCTTTATTTTTCCTTCCAACATTTGTCATCTCTATTCCATCTTCGCCACGGCGGTGGCGGTAAGACGGTAGCCGGTGAAATAGGACTGGAGAAATAGGACTGAAAATTTCCAGTCCTATTTCTACCGGAGAAATAGGACTGGGAGAAATAGGACTGGGAGAAATAGGACTGACTTTTTAAAACTTTTAAGACAGTCCTATTTCTCCATGCCAGCAGTCCTATTTCTCCTCGGCATCAGTCCTATTTCTCCTTAGAAATAGTCCTATTTATTTTATTTTGTTTTGTTCCAACAGGAACGATATGCCTCCAATCCGGTAGGCAACATATTGCGTAAGAGCGTCGGCTTATATCCATTTCTCTTTGTAAAAAGCCGATGGTGTTAACTCATAACTTAAATGGTTCACCAAAAAATTTATCTTTTATCCTATTTTAATTTAAATTGCAGGGGACCATTAAATATGTTATATCTAATATAGTTCATTTAATAAAATACTACAACGGCCACACCAGAAATATTTATTAAATTTTTCTTACTTTTTAGTGCATAAATAACTTTTCCAGTTGCACTCATGTTGTACTTGCTCATACAACTATCAGCAACGAATAACAAGCAAGTCTTACCATATCGGCCGTTGTAGTATTTTATTAGTATCAGTAGCAACTGAATATTCGCAATCGCCTCTTTTATGGAACCTCATTTCAAAATGAAAACGATAGAGCAATGATATCAATCCATGGGATTTAAAATACAATTTAAACGAGTGCGGAGGGAACTAATGGTGAAAGAAGATCCATCTTCGATGGTAAGGGCTGCCACGATTTTGAGGAAGGAGGTAAATAAGTATTTAGAGATTGGTGGCCGTCGACTTCATCATCGGTACTACGAGTGGAAGGAAAGTGCGCATGGATGAAAGCGCTTTTCCTCCGTGAGCGGAATGAGGAAAGGATGTTCTCTGATTTTTATTTTTTCCTTCAACGAACAAAATGCGGATTAATGGAACGTTTTAATCCCTACCGGCACGCCCTTTTTCCAGGGTGAAATATACTTGACGGGCAAACGAGGCCGACCTCCACTTCAAATGATGTGGACGCAGCTGAAACAGAACGAGAGAGTTTTCGTCGTGTTTCGATTGTATCCGGCGGCCCTTTATTCGTGTACCGGATTTCGAATGAAGCGATGTGGCTAATCAGATTACGTATACGTGTTCAAACTCCGGCAGAACTTTCGTGATTTAAAAGTGAGAATGCGTGGAATGGCAGAAACTATTCCCGCAAGGGTTCGTTGGTCGTAGGGTGCAACTCCCAAATCACGAAACAAAGCAGGAAAATAAAACATGTAGCTTCTCTTGCATTTAACTAAAAGGCGATGAAATAACCAGATAACGAAGTTTTCAAAAAAAAAAAAGAACTGACAAAACTTCAGATTCTGTAAGTAACGTTTGTTTGAAATTGAACTAACGCAGTCGTTTGCAATGCCAACGAAATTGCGTGTCAGAATAATAAGGGAAGACCCCACGCCCTGGTAAGACGAGAATTGCAGCCACTTGTTAAGTTGTAATTAATACAATATAATGGGCAAACATACGAAATTCACGTCAACATTTAAAGAATACTTCTAAATGCTGATGACGGTGAACTAAAGGTTATTTTGCGTTGTTTACTGGAGAGTCTTAATGTTGTCAGTAAGTCATCAATGGTTTCATTAGCGGGGACGGTGAAGAGACGGATGAGTAAGCAAAGACGCGGGGCACTCGAAACCGAAGAGTCGGTAGCCAAGGTATGTCCATCACTAAGCGGGAACTAACCAAGAAGTACCCGGCGATTGAGAGAGAGATACCGGTAGACGGTATAAGACAAAAGATAAGCGGAACTTGACGCGGAAATACCGGCGTTAGAAGGTCAAAGATCGTCACTGTGAGATTGAAATATTTTGACTATGATTACATCTATGTTGAGCGGTCTCTATCGAGCAATGATAGAAATGAATATTAAAGACCATCGTGACTGGAGCCAGTTTTAGCCTAGAAGAAGGAGGTTGGTGACGAAGGAAGAACCGACAAAGGGTCGGACAAGGAGAGTTGAAGGTTGGAGAGAAGCGGAGATTCCTGCGGCTAAAACGAGTGAAAGAACAACGGTGACATCTACTCCAGCGTTGATATTTATGTTCATTTTATTGTATAAATCAGTCAACGGTGTTTTGTAAATTGACTATATAAGGGCCGGTTTCGGCCGAGTACAATACACACGAGTTTCACTGAAGCCCCTGGAGTCGTCTCTTCATTCCACCGGTAACTGTTCCAAGTATTTATCTCTTATATCACTTGTTGTTGCTGCCCGTCGCAACTGGCTATCATCTTCTGCCCGGCCGTCATCCCTGATTACTCTGCCCCGCCCGTCTCGCCTGGCCGTCTCTTTTTCTCTTTGCCTCGAGCGAAACTATTGAGCAGATCTGCCCGGCTACGAATACTGTCTGCCGTCCAGGGTTGGAAGCGATACTAGGAAAAAGTATCGGTATCGCGATACCGATACTTCAATTTCGAAAAATATATCGCGATAGCGATACTATCGCGATACTATTTTTCAAGTATCGTATGCGTTACCGATACCGATACTTTTCGTTCTAAACGCCATCTAGGAGTGAAATTTATAACTAATTAAAATTTTCGATAGATGGCGTTGATCAGCATTTCAGCTATCGCAGTTTTTTTGGGACTTACGCTTTGTCTTATCATTTCACCAACAAAATATAAATACAATAGTATATATTTTGCATTAGTTTTATTGTAAATCATTATTCATTTTCAAAAAAACATTTTCTCAAAATTTGCGTCAGAAAGACGATTCCTCGTTGGACGAAAAATGTTTTCGCCGACACTGAAAAGCCTTTCGACTGAGGCCGACGAAGGCAGTGGTGCGTTGTATTTAATGAACATCGCTTTTATTGACGAGTATTTCGTCAAACTCGAAATACTAGTTGATGGATCTCCAAGAAAAGCGACAACTTCACCACAATTGTCTTTAAAAGTCGAAACGTTGAGTGACCGAAAAAACATTTTCTTCCTTTTTGTGGGACAGCCAAAAAATGAAGATTTCCGCTGACTCGATGAGTTGTTCTGCTGTTCGGAGACTTCCGGCGTTTTTCGTAAATTTAGTTGATGGGCCTGATCTATTTCACAACACAGTTGGTTGAAGTTTTCAAGGTCTGCCTTTTTATGAATTTTCTAAAAACAAAAGCCCATTGTTAATTAAACCCATAGTCATTGTAATACTTATTATAGTAAAAGAAATAGTGAAACCAGAAGTGTTACCGCTATGTGTTTTCTTATATTTCCTCTGGAGTTGTTGGCGGCAGAGAGGTATCGGATCTTCATTTTACACTCACCAATAAGGCACAAATAGCGGGAATTTCTGTCGGTTTTGCCAGGACCAACATATTTTATTAAGGATTCTGGATATGGCAGGGCCTCTTTCTTGCCATCTGAAACGAAATGAAACTTAGTTAAATTTTTTGAAATATAATATTATATCATTAATTACCTGATGTAATTTGTTCTGCCTGGGAGACTGATGATGGTAACGATGGCTTTGGAGAAACCAAGGACACTAAAGCTGCGTAAGACTGCCACTGATTCACAGCTGGAAAGATTGGAGACATCTCCATCTGCAACATCCTCTGTAGCATCTAAAAGAAGAACAACGTCCATTAATTTCATGGTCCCACCACTTTATTAATATAAAATTAAAATATCCTACTAGTACGCTAGCAAAATTTTCATTTACTTTCTTACCTGGTAGATCATCAGACACATTTAACTGGGTAGCTGAGTCGAGGAATGTTGAGCAGGGTGTGATAGAGACTTTAGCTGATCGAACAATTATGAACCTATATATATTAAGGGCAATAGTAATCTCTATTGAAGACCGTAGAACATAATTTGAACTTACTTTCTGCAGGCAATGAATCTTTGTTCATATCGTTCATGGAAACCTTGTGTTTTGAGGAATTCAAAGTTTTTTTAACAGAAGAGTCGCTCGTTTGCAACTTCCGTTTCACGTTCCTGAAAATACAAAATGTAAAAATATATATGCTGTCAACTAATATCTGTAAAAACTTACTTGGATTTTTTTGGAGGCATGTCAAATGTACGAAAATTATACTTGACACTTCTTTGCAGAAGATCGAATTCTGAACTGACAGTAACAATGTGACGTCAGGAAATCGGCTGCAGCAGAAGATGCGACGTGATAACAAGAAGATTTTAGGTTATAGCAGAACCATCTGTCGGCAGAAAAAATAGTCATAAATTTTACTCCTAGATGGCGCCACATATTAAAAGTATCGGGATCGCAGGTCAAAATTTATGTTCCGATACCGGTACCGATACTTCTAAAAAAGAAATATCGCGATACCGGTACCGGTAGTATCGCGATACTGCGATACTATCGCGATACTTTTTACTATCGCGATAGTCCAACCCTGCTGCCGTCGCTTCACTTGGAGTTCTTCGACCCGGGGGCACCTTCAACGCCACGTAATTCAGCGTTTGTTATTCGTGTCCGTCATATTGGCCGCGCCGTGGCTACTCAAGGCACGTCCAGCTATCTGTTGGGCTCCAGTGTCCTGTAAATCGCCCCCGGCATCGTATTTGCGTCCCAGGCCGGCAAGTCATAGCAGCTCGGTCCCCCCACCGGCTGCTGCCTGGACGTATCGCGGCTATTACGCTGGAATCAAGAGGTCCTACGCCACTACTTTACGCTGAGCCGACAGTCTCCGGCATTGAGAAGCCCTCGAGAAGGGGCTTATCTCAAATTGGTCCTTTGAACAAAAAATAAAAATCTGTCCGTAAATTCCTATAAACACAGTGTCAGACAGCATACTCCGCCAGCACCAGCAGGCGGTGTACAGCAGATTCCAGCACCTCCTAGATTCAGAGGCCCGCTCATACGAACTCTGGAAAGAACTAGAGCAAACAATCCCGAAAGGTGTGGTCAGGAGACTTCGCATTCCAGAGCCATTTCCTGAACAACGTCCCAAACGGCCAGTGGAGAAAAAGACACGGCCTAGCCCGTATATCAGACCGATCACCCCGACCTTGGACTCACCAGCTCAATTTTTAAGCGAGCAAGAAAGAGCGCAGTTAGCTGCGCTCACCAAAGTCCAAGAGTCGCACTCCTCAGTAATAGCAGCGGCACAAAAGGCAGCAGAACAAGCAGAGGAACACGCAAAACTTTTGCTGGAAACGAGCAAACTAAGACGAGACAAGGAGGAGCTCCAGAGAAGGGAGCAGGTATTGGAGAGATCACGTGGAATCAAAGAACTGCCACCCGCCACTCTTCAAATACCGATCCCTTCACCGACCCCCACGGTGTTAAGCCAAGACATCAGCAGGGTTGGATTACCGCGTTAAAAAAAATACCGCGATAATACCGCGGTAATGCGGTATTACCGCTACCGCTACCGCGATATTTTTTTCCAATGGTTACCGCTACCGTTACCGCTAGTAAAAAATACCAAAAATCTGTAACGGTACTTTTACGCTAGATGGCGTAAAAGTACCGTTACCGATTTTTGGTATTAGCGATATGACTATTCATTTTTCCTGTTTTTAGCAGACTGCATTTCAAGTAAATATTTCAAAACGTTTTTTATTCCTATTTCCCTAGTTGTTCACAGGGTTTGAGGGACCTCGATCAATCAAATACGTCTAAATTTCGGACAAATGCTACTATTGTACCCTTCATAAGTTGCATTCTCACTTTTGCAGGTTTATCTAGGCTAGTAATAATAATGTTTTATGGCTGCTATTGCAGCAGTATTTAAAATTTTGAAGTATTGCAGCCATCCATAGAATATTGTAAAAAATGTTGCTATTATTTGTGTGTACATTAAGTTATTAAAGAGAGATAGAGGTTATGATAGTCTAGTTTATTTTAGCCTTATGTTTAATGAACTTTTTTCTATTCAAAATTAGTTCTTTTGAATTTCCTACTAATGATAATTACATATCCGAAGTTGATTCAAGTATGGATATTGTCTGAACCATCTCTTGACATATCCACGAACATTGGTGAGGCGAAAACTAGTTATACACGTTCAAAAACAAAAGAGAAAATAGGTGAGAAAATGAAACATGAAACAAACTTTAAGCCAACCAAATTAATTCACATTATAAATCCAAGTTCAATTTTAGATGGTGAAAAACGTATCATTCTCTATTCTGAAACGCTTATCAAATAAGTTGGACCAGGCAAAAGAAAGGGAACTTCGTATGATGAATGCCTTATTGGACAGTGCAAAGTAAAGCCAAAGGCACTATCAGCAGTAGACAATTTAAGAGGCAACATCACAAAACACCTTTAAATTAAACATAACAAAGAAAATTTTGAAAATTTCAATTTTCTATGCAAATAAATTGACATTACCAAGTGAAACTAATTTCAAATTGAAACGAAGTAGTTCTTTCCTGAAAACACAAGGAACTGCAGCAACATTAAAAGAAACTCAAACAAAACTATCGTGAATTGGCAACCTACGAATTTTACGTCTTAATTACATTACGAGACCGAAATTTAGATTTTTTTTTGTGCATACTATGCACTCGTCTTCGGAGTCAAAACAAAACGATACTGTGAGAAGTGCAATAAGTGTTTCCTTCGAAAGAAAAGTATAAGGCTCAAAGGAAACCTGAATCAAGCAAAATGGCTCTGCAATATGGCTGACTGGTTTTAAGGGCCAACAGTTCGTTATAGTAAAATCACATCAATACAGAAGTGATTTTCACGAAGTTTGATCGTATTATGCAAAAAAAAATTTACCGCTACAGTTACCGTGCGTTACTTGGAAAAAAATTACCGCGGTAGTACCGCTACCGCGATACTTTCTGCGAAAATTGAAGTACCGCTACGGCGGTAGCGGTACTTTTTAAAAGTAGCGCTTCCAACCCTGGAGATCAGGGACCTCGACGCTGGGATTTCAAAAGAGCCAACACAAGCGAGGAAAGTAAGATCCACTACGGGCACACCGAGGAGTTGGAAGAAATCTTCACCCGAAGAACGGTTGAGCAAACAACTATCGAAGCGCCTGGCAAGAACAGGAATTGCATCCTCCTCAGAGGACGAAATTTTAAAATCTCTAGTGCTCGATTGCTATATGTTGTTATAAAATTATTAAAATTGTTATCAGAAATAAAAAGTTAAAAGAAAAACCATTCTGGTTTTTTTCACTAAAAAAACACACAAAAAAAATGTCAGTCCCGTCGAGAAGAACTAGACAAACGGGAGCTGAGGTGCCAGAGGAGCACAGCACAGAAGACAGATTTGCGGCAATCGAGGATAAAATGGAAAAAATAGGTCAAGCATTCAGAGTAAGCGAAGCTTGCCAAAACGGGCTCCACAAACGTCTCGATGTAGTGGAGAAAAACAGTCGAAGAAATTTCATTAAATATGGGAGCAAAAATAAAAGAGTTAGAAAGAAAGATTCGAGCCAGGAATACTTAGAAGAAAAGCTGGCCGCAATAACTGAATTGGTGAAGCAGATCAATGACAGGGGCAACAAGGCATTGAATTCAGCGGCAAAACTGATAGAGCAGGCCAAAGAAAACCTGTCATGGGAAGAGCAGGTACTAGTAATAGTGGAGAGTGTCAGAGCAGAGATAAAAACGATAGTAGAGAAATCGTTGGAGGACCAGTAGAAGCCCAGTAAGAAGATCAGAGCCGCTGCGGGCATCTTCGAGGGCCGAGTCTCCAATAGGTACGCGGGAAGAACTGCTGGAAGACCAGGCACTAATAAAAGAAGAGTTAAAAGACAGTATAGCCTTAGCGGACGCAGACTCGGAAAGCAAGGAAAAACATATAGATAGAGCTGAGGCACGGTGGATGGCCTTAGTGGCGATCAATGAAAAACTAGCCTCAGTATCTACAGCAGCCGATAAAGTTAGAGATAGAAACATGGAAGATCAACTGAGAGAAAAAATGAAAAAATTAAGGGAGAAAAAAAAGAACCCTAGTAAGTGAAATCCGTCTTATTTCGGTATTGGTATTTGATACTGAAATCTATACGGAATATCCGTTTGAAAACAGTTCCAATGTCGTACAACAGCAATTTTTTTAAGTTTTAGTTATTTCGTTTTACATACTAAGTGTATGCTATTTTCATTTGCAGTTTGAATACGTATGGTTGTAATTTTTTGCGTACCGTTGTTATAGCTAACATTTCGCCTGGATTTTCCGTTTCCAAACCGTTTTGGTCTTCAATTATTTGTGTTATGTTTAATGTTTTGTATATCAGTACGGCATACTGAATTTTTAGCGAGTTTCATTCTAGGTGATTTTGCGTATTGTAGGCTTTTTTCGTGAGTTTTATCATTTTAATACATGTCCCCTAAACAAACGGTGAAGCAGGTAACATTATTTTAGCAGTTACATAATCGTAACCTACCAGAAATACCTTAGGTAAAATGAATTTTTATATCTGCATAATACATTGTATTACAAAAAATGAGCATTATCAGTATAAAACCAATTAATAAAAATTGATTACTTTGTTCCGGTTCTTCCAATATGTCCGTACACACAATAATGGATCCGTTCTTTAATAAGCACACATTATTTGGAAACTGGTTTGTTATTGTAAACTTTGGAAATATTAATTTCTTTTTACCACGGGTGGTTTCTATGAAGTTTAAGACAATGTTTTTTTCGTTGTTGGCTAAATTATATTTCTCTGCTTCCCTTACAAGTTCCTCAAATTCTGTTAAAATAATACCATCCGCATTGGTAGGTACAATGAATTTACTTCTTTCAATTAGGCGGTTTACCATTTGCTCGATTGGTAAGTATCCGGATCGCAAAATGTCACGGAATACACGATTGAAATTTTCAAAAGCAAAAGCAGATAGGCATTCAACTCCAGAACTGTAATTTTGAGCATCTTCTGGAATGTGAATTGTTTCGTGCGTTGAAAATCTAATAGAAAAATAAAATTTTTTGTGGTGATCTGTTGCATATTTCTTGAAAATAGTGGATGCCATGACAATATCTTCTTGAGGGACAGGATTTGGATTGTAACCGCCAAGCAACAACATTCCTTTTTGCAAAAGCATAGCGTGATTAAAGAAGTTTTCCTTTAATATTCCATGAAAAACGGGAAACAACAAATAATACAATATTTATCTCAATTCGTGGTGTTTATATTTTGAAACGCTGCCAGTGAATGACCGAACAAAACGGTCAAACTCTAAGGGTTTGCAAGATTTGAAAATTAAAAGCCTTGAATCGTTTCGAGCTAAAAGCGATTGTAACGAAGCCGAACATATTACTTTAACTTTTTCTCGCTTTTGCTTCAGTAGTAAACGCAAGTCTAGACATGGCAATTGCAACACTATATAGCAGTGCAGCTGACCCAAATGAACACCTGCAGCTGACTCACGCAGACGATACGCCTCAACATCACGCCACATCAAACGGCATCGTTTAATTGGCTGCCGCGTGAATGCACAAGCTCCGCCCAATCACGCCACTCTTGTAGTATGCAAAGTTTCGTGATGAACCTAGCAGTTGACGGAAATCAGACAAGTAGTTGCAGCCGTGCCAAATAGTCGTCAAGTCAATCTTCCCCGCTTTATTGAGTAGTATTGTGTCTTGCTTTATGTTTCCTTGCCTAAACTTTGAGTTAGAATTCGTTCTTGTCCCGAGCTATCCCGGACATTGATTGTCAGATTCTTACGAATCTGAACTCTTGCTGTGTATCGCTCGTGTGGAAGCTGAAATCCAAGTTCGCCTTGTGTCGTTTTCTTCCATTCTTTCACTCGTGAGTTCACGGTAAGACCCCATGTCTATTTGTTCTTTCTTTTAACTGTTTTCCCGAATGTTTCTTCTTATCTTTTGTTCTCTTACCTTTTTAATTCTTATGTCTTAGCTTACAATAAACGCATACGTCATTGTGGGTAAAACGCCTCGAGTTCAATTTACATTTATTGTCTTAATCCGTAAAGTCCATCTTCCCACACGGGAAGATGCTTTACATTATGGTGGCAGCGGTTTCTCGAACTCAACCACAATGACGGATGATGTTATTTATGGCGGACCTAAGATACCTCGCACGCCTGTAAGCACCCCCCTTGTTCCCCTAACGCCAGTGGTACAAATCTCCGACGAAACGGTTGCTAAGTAATTGATTTTGAGAAACTATCCGATCGCCCTTCGTCCACGTTAGACAAAGTTCAGGGCTGTAAAGCGTCAGAAACAGAAACTGAAGCCGGTAAGAAGTCTGCTTCTGCCGTTTCGAAACCTAAATTGCAGACAGATAATACTGAGTTAAGTAAACTACGGTCGAATCCTGCTTATGAGGAAGTGGCTCCGTTCGTTAAACCCACCACTAAAACAACTGGTGCACGTGCTAAATCTACTGCTGCAGCCACTCAACGTCCACGATCGGTTTATGCTAAGTTCTTTTCTCGTCCTTCTCCTCCAAAATCACCTACGAAAAGCGAATCAAAGGCTAGTCTCCTCTCGAGTACTCTTTTAAGCTTCTTCCAAAAGAAAAGCCCAGTGAATGGACGATCACCTCAACTTGAGTCTCCATCACCTATACCACGAGGTCCAGAGCAATCCATCCAAAGTATTTCCGACGCCGTCGAGTCCGATTCCGTCCCTGATATTAGCACTCAAGTGCCTGAAGGAGAGGGTGTTGGACTTCCAGTCACACGACCCGAAAATTTGGGACCAGCTGAACCGGCTACTGAACGATTTCGGGCTGAGAGACCGCCCCCTGGGCAAAACGCAGTTGCTGACGGACGTGGAGACGCCAACAATATTCCTGAAATACTTAGCTGTGATTCAAGAAGTGAGGGCCAGCGAGCAGATAAAGCGGACGACGCGGAAGGCGGATCAACAGGCGTCCGAGTTGACGACGTCCTTTACGACGTATGCGAGGCAGTTTACGACGTTCCTGTTAGGACAAACGTACAGCATAGAGGAACTGCAGACGCTCGTACCAGCGAAGGACACGACCCTCTTCGGCTTTGTGCCGAGAGCGACGACGCAAATCAGCGAGGAGGAGAGGCAATACGAGTTTCTGATCCTGGAAACGTTCGAATTCTCGATCCACCTGGAGAAAACCTTGTTGGAATTCCAACTGACTCTTCTCACGGCCATACTAAACCTACTCTCGTTCATAAGGAAACTACAATCAATCACCAGCTTGGAATCACTGTTACCCGAACTGATACTCCTCGGGAACAGATTGACCCACTTCCGGAGAGTGGCAAGACCGTGCCACAAGCAGCTATCGACAATCACCAAAGACGTCCTCACCCAGACTGCCAAACAATTGAAACAGTTGCTATCGTCCATTCGGCAAACCCAGGAAGAGCTGTAGATCACCCCAACTTGTCCGACATCATCACAGCAGATAGACAAGCGCAAGACAGAACGACTACGATTCCGAAACCGTCGATACCGCTGATCGACAACAATATTGGCGAATCCCGGCCAGTTTCGAACCGCATTCCGGGCGCCGCGCAATCTCACCATCACAGGGCTCCAAACTCTCCTATAACTTTTTTTACCAACAATATGGCTTACTCTTATTCCCCTACCAGGGCAGCTACAGTAAACGATTTAAATTATTTACAAAACAACCAGCATACCTTTTCACGATTACAATTACTTCCTCCCTTTCCCGGTAGTCCAATTACTCGCTTTGACTCTTGGCTAGAATCTTTTGAGAGTATAGTTGATGGGGCAGGATGGTCTGAAGGGAAAATTATTCAGATGATGCGAGCAAAATTAACAGATAAAGCTTTTTCACTCATACAAACCTTAATTAAAAAACATCCATACGACTATGATTCCATTAAAACGGCTTTGCTCGATCACTTTCACGGGGATGAAGATGTTGGTGTATACATTAAGAAATTCAATAAAGCTAAACGTAAACCTGGAGAAAAAATTGTAGATTATGCTAATCGTCTACAGGAAATTTTTAAAAAGGCATATCCTGATGGCTATTTGGAAAAATCTTTCGCAGTTATTCTCATGCAGAAATTTATCGAAGGATTGGATTCCAAATTGCAAGCTAAGGTCAGATATAAGAAATTCAAAGATTTTCACGAGCTCGTAGCAGCAACTCGCGCTTACGCCGTTCGGCTGGAAGCCTTGGAAACAGACAATGAGAAGCATGAATTTGTAAGGGCAATTGACGAGTCATTTAGCACAAAACATTCGGAATTAAAAGAACTTAAGCAAATGTTAAGTGACCAGAAAGAAATTGTAAGCAGTGCCGTTGCCAATATTCGCCATAGCCATAAGCAAGGGGATAATCCAAAGTCGGATAAAGTTGAGATTAAGGATGTTCTTCACGAACTCGTACAGGCTGTTAAACGACTCCAGCAAGATAGGAAAGATTACTCTCCGGCCACACCAGGCACTCCTGATAGGAAACATGTTTCATTCCAATCGAATAACGCTAATCAAGACAGAAACTGGAGGCCTCCCCAGCATCGTTCCATTAATAATTATAATAATAATAATTTTAATCCTAACCCTTACCAACACCAACCTTCTCGATTTCCAAACAGACCGACGCCAGTTGCGTCCACTTTCTCGAGGCCACCTAGCAATAATAATAATAACAGGTCAGGTCAGCAGATCATAACTTGTAATTTTTGTGGTTACCGCGGTCACACTCAGTCCAATTGTCGTCAATTTCAGCGTCACACTCTGGAACAAACCCAGCCTCCAATCTGCTATTCCTGTCGAGAAATTGGGCATAAGTCTAATATTTGTCTAAAATATAGGAATTCGCAAAGACCTAATATTCCAGGGCCCCCTCAACACCAGGGAAACCAGTAGCTATCAACTGTAGCTTCGGGTTAGTTGATAACGAGCCTCATATTAAACCCCGACAAGTCGCAAAATTAACCACTATTACGAATGAATCGACCCCTAGAATTCCATTGAAAATTTTTCAGATCCCGTTACAAACATTATTTGATACAGGCGCATCTAAAAGTATTATCCATGAGAGATTATTTAATAAGTTACCTCCTAGAGGTCAGGTGATCTGCAGTCAGCTTGACTTCGATTTATATGATGTAGGGGAGAAGAAATTACATACGCTGGGAAGAGTTATTTTACCCGTACGATACGGAGAAACAGTTTTTGAGCAAGAATTTATTGTTACTAATGGTGTTTCTGTGGACTGTATCCTTGGATGGAATGCAATCCAGAAGCACGGATTTCGGCTTGACGGAGAAACCAGGAGAATTTACCTAGCGAGGGATGAGCAGGGATCAGCCATCTCTGAGGTACCCGACATGGCAGTTGCTACGGTCAAAAAGACGAAGCTATTTCGTCAGACGTCGACAGTAGTTGCAGCGCAAAGGAAAGATTCATTTCCGTATGTCCCACAAAATACAGCGTTTATATTTACCCCAGCAAAAGATCTGCCAGCAGGCATTTATGTCAAAGAATTGATCGGCAATGTATCGGGAGATGGAACTTATAACATTTTGGTCAAGAATCATTCACTACATCAAATCAAAATTCCTAGAAACACTAAATTAGGCGTAATTGAAGTAGTTGGGAATATTATCGGAAAAATTTCTTTAGCGAAATTAGAAGATAATCCTAAACCAGTAACTGAGCCAGTTTTAATCACAGAAGTAGATTCCGAATTTCAAGAACCGCTTTCGAAATTATTAGATGACTTTCACGACTTCTTCGCGTCCAAAGATTCAGAATTAGGAAACACCAACCTTATAAAACATACGATTGATACACAAGGACGAGGCCCCATTCGACAACGCCCATGCAGAGTAACAAACAGACTTGCCGCGATCGCGATCAAAAATTGATCGCCGATCCGATCTTCGATCAATTCAAAGTTAAATAGTGTAAATTTTGAGCGTTAGATGTCGTACAAAAAGATCGGTAAAAATGATCGGCCGATCTTGATCGGCGATCCGATCAAACTCAAAAGATCGGATCGGAGATCGAGATCGGAAAATTGATCGGCGCGGCAAGTCTGGTAACAAATAACCAAAGGAAATTATTAGATGATAAAATTCAAGAAATGCTTGATGCAGATGTAATCTAATATTCACATTCTCCATGGGCTTCGCCCGTGGTTTTAGTAGAAAAGAAGTGTGGAGAAGTAAGATTTTGTGTGGATTATAGAAAATTAAATAGTATTACGAAAAAAGATTCATTCCCTATGCCTAGGATAGACGAAACATTGGACAATTTATATGGAAAGAAGTTTTTTACAACCCTCGATTTAGCTTCAGGCTATTGGCAAATTCAAATGGATGATCCAGCTATCGAAAAAATAGCTTTTGTAGTAGAAAACAACCTCTACGAATTTAAACGTATGGCATTTGGCTTATGCAATGCACCTGCCACATTCCAACGGCTAATGAATTACGTACTGAAAGACGTTTTAGGAAGTAAAGCATTAGTTTATTTGGATGATGTTATAATCTTTTCCGACACTTTCGAAGATCATTTACGTGATATTCGAGAAATTTTTGAATTATTACGGGATGCCAATCTGAAATTGAAACTCAAGAAATGCCAGTTTATTAAACGTTCAGTAAATTATCTAGGTCACGTAATATCGAACGATGGTATTAAGCCTGATCCGAGCAAAATTGATAAAATAGTCAATTATAAAACACCGACTTCAGTCGACGAAGTCAGATCATTTCTCGGATTAGCTGGATACTACAGAAGATTTATTAAGGATTTTGAATCGATTGCCAAACCGTTAACTCGTTTGACTCATAAAGATCTTAGCAGGAAGCCTTTTAGTTGGGGACCTGAGGAACAAGTTGCTTTCGAGAAATTGCGCAATTCTCTAGTAACGCCACCAGTTCTTGCTTACCCCAATTTCAATGAAAAATTTATCCTTTTCACCGATGCCTGCGATTACGGCATTGGAGCAGTGCTATCCCAAATTCAAAATGGCCAGGAACACCCCATAGCCTACTCCAGTAGACAGTTAACAAAAGCAGAATCGAATTATAGCACGACAGAGAAGGAAGCCTTAGCAGTCGTAGATGCCATCAAGCATTTTAGGCATTATCTATTGGATAAACCTTTTGAAATTATCAGTGACCACCGTCCTTTGCAATGGCTTAAAGAACAAAAAGATAATAATGGTAGATTAGGAAGATGGGCTATGCTATTGGCCGCAACGAATTATGAATTAAAATATAGGCCGGGACGTGTTCATCAAAACGCAGATTGCCTGTCACGCTTAAAAGTAGCTGGTATACAAACAAGTAGGAATATTACCTTAATTTGTGAGAAACAATTGGAAGACAACCTTTGCATAGCCATTCCTAATTACTTGGATAACGGAGATCTTGATGAAGCTTTTCTTCAATCTAAACCAGATTGGGTAAAAGAAATTGTTTATTTTGAAGTTATTGATGGTACACTTTACCGGCACGTGCTGCCACCTGCCGATAGCAAAAGAAACGAAACCAACCATCAGTTAGTCTTGCCTGCATCATTACGCCATCTAGTGCTCAAAGAACTACATGACGCACCGATGGGCGGACATTTTGCTTTTTATAAAACCTATTTGAAAATAAAGAATCATTATTATTGGCCAAATATGAGAAAGGAAATTAAAGAATACTGCCAGGCTTGTGAGGTGTGCACCGCCAACACTTCTTCAACATATAGGGCATTGTTGCATCCTCATGAAATAGCAAAAGCTCCTTTCCAAGTCATTGGGATGGACTTTTTGGGCCCAATTACGCCAATTTCACCTAATGGAAGTAGTTATATTTTAGTCATTACCGATTATTTTAGCCGGTGGGTAGAAGCTGTTGCGTTAAGGGATCAAACAGCACAGACGACAGCAGAATGTGTATATAAAACAATTATAGTTAGGCATGGTATGCCTAAAGCTATTCTTTCTGATCGTGGAACCAATTTCACATCGAAGCTATTTCGTTATTTCTGTAAAAAATTCAAAATTGATCAAAAATTAACAACTGCTTATAATCCAGCTAGTAATGGAGAAACTGAAAGATTTAATCGAACATTAACAACAATGTTGAGAAAGGAATTAAAAGATGGAGAGCATGAGAATTGGGAAGATATGCTGGATGATGTTTTATTTGCTTACCGTAGTTCTGTCCATTTTTCGACATGTGAAACCCCGTATTATTTACTGCACGGTAGAGATCCCAATATACCTATTAATGAATTCCTTAAGGCTTCCCCAAAAACATTTACCTCCGCATCGGATTACGTAGGTAACTTGACTGAACGCTTGCGTTACAGTTTCCAGCGCGTCCGTGAGGAGAGCGAAAAAGCAAGGAAACGTCAGAGGGAACAATATAATAAAAGAGCGAATGTAAAACAGTATATGGTAGGTGATAGAGTATTATTAGATATTAGGGTAGTTAAAGAGGGCGATAGTAGGAAATTTACCTCTAAATATAAAGGTCCTTATAGAGTTGTAAAAGTTTATTCCAATAATACAGTTGATATTGCTGATAATTCATACATCTGTCAACGAACTCACGTTAACCGTCTAAAACCCCTGTACGAAACAATGTTATGGAAAGACGAACATTGTCCCCCTATCGAGACGCCTTCGAAGTTCGAGAATCGGTTTCGTAAATCGATTTCCACCCAAACAATGGAAACTATGGAAAATATGGAGCTAACAACAAGCGAATCGGAAAACGTGGATATGGAAGTAAGTCCACTAAAAATTGTGGATGCGGAAAATGCGGAATTGGAATCCGTGGAATTGGAAATGGCAGAAGAGAAAATGGACGCCAACGCTAACAGTAAACAACCATTATGCCTCAACGACGAAATTCAAGATATACATGATTCGGTTGACGATAACTCAATCGAAGCTGACATATTGTTGAACCGTCATAATCCAACACCGATTCCCGAAAACAATGTAGTTACCATAAATTTGGAATCTGAGGCCCGACAGGTGGCGCCAGCCATCGATCAGCCTGAAGTATTGCCACCCCAAAATGCTACCGGACGCCCGCAAAAAAATCGAAGACTACCAATGCGTTATAGAAATTAGAAGCGTTTTTCCGAAACAAAGTCAACGATCACATAACGAACGACGTGTATTTAACAGCAAGAAATTTCAAAGGGACTTAACAACGTTTTTGACACTTGTTGAGTCGAGTTCACCAAAATCGCGCTCCAAATTTAAACTTCCGTAAAGATGGACCCGTGTGCCAACTCAACCAATCAGCAAACCCAGGCAACTTCCGAAGTGCCGAAGAGCAAGCCGGAAAAGCGATGGCACCAATGGTGGCCATCCCAATCTACGACGATTGGACTCCCGTTCCGGAAAAACCTACCAACATCGTTAGCCAGACGCCTCAGTCCCCGGAACTCGACGACATGGAGTCATGGGACATGGAACGTCAACGCTACGAGCGCCGCATCGAGGAACGTACGGCCGCGCTCACCCGTCAATTAAATGCCGATCTTTACGCCGAAGATTGGGGAGGAGCAGTCACCACCCTCAAGCAAATTCTGGACTTGGATCCAGGAAAGCGCCACCCCCCTCTTTTCAACTGGTCGCCGGACCAGTGGGGCACTGGTCGTAAAAGGCAGAGGCGCCACCCTATCACCATCCAAAACTAAGACAACGGAAAACGAAAGGATCAGGACCACCAATAAGACATTTTTTTTCTTTCCCCTTATTTACTCTCACCCCAGTAGAAACATGTGTTTATTCCCCATAGAATAGGACTCTATCTCGCAAATTTTGTTTCCCCCTTCTCATTATATTCTCTACTCAAACATAAATAGAATAAACACAGTAGGATGCATAGTAACTCCGCCGACCTTTCATTATATTACTATTTAAGACGAAATTTAAGATACAGGGACGCTATGAAACAGGCGAATGAAAAAAAAGGGAAATATAAGATAGACAGAAATAAAAGCTAACATATCGATTTAGGGGTATTTCAAAAGTAGCCGAGGCAAGGCTTGAACCTAAGACCTTCAAAGCTTTTCACAACTCTAATTTTTAGAAAGCAGAGAAAAAAAAAAAAAAAGAAATATTCCAATTTAGGGTTTGCGATGACGGCTTAGCCGACGCTCGAACACGAGACTCCCGAGTGGTGGTCGAGAGCTGTGTCGCTATGGCGTCTAGATATATTTTCACCCCATCTTATATATCAAAACCATTTCAACCCAAACCAGAAACTTAAAATATTTAATAAAAATTCAATCGCAGTAAAATAGTTATGAATTAATCAGCTACGCAACTCTTGAAGTATCTACCAGTAAAATTTTTAGTCATGATCACAGCGTGGTTTGAACCTGAGACTTCCGATCCGTGGTCGAAGGCTATATAAACGAACCATATAGCCATATGGAATACCGAATTCAATACCCAGCGTTATTCGAAAATTCGAAACAGGATAAATAAAATTTTAACATTTATTGTTAATCCACCCACAGAATAGTAATTAGGAATTAGTTAACCTCAACAACTCCAGAGGAATCTACCAGTAATTTTCTTAGTCAAGGTCACGACGTGATTCGAAATTAAGGCTCCCAAGTGACAGTAAGAAGCTATAGCATTACGCCACACCGCCAACTCCCATATACCGAATCCCTCACAAGTTGATATACACAATTTATGCCTAATTAACTCACTAGTAGAAACACTACGCTTCTTATTTTCTTCTTTCACTTTTTCTTCTTTCCCTATCTCCATTTGATAAAAGTAGAAATCTAAGTTTTAAAACGAAACGAAAGAAAAACGAACCGTTGTGCGCCCTTGGAAGAAGGCTACCCGACCCTACACAGCAATAAATAATTCCCCTCCTGACAACACGAAAGAAAACTGACACCTGTTGAAACAATCGAGTGACCTCTCGGAGACTTAGTGTTGAACTCGAACTTTTAGGAAAATAAAGTTCTAAAACTACAAGAGAAAGGCTTGACTATATAGGTCAATACGTCTCGAACGTTGGGACCACACTCGCAACTGATCAACGCTACAGACCAGGAGAAAAAGAGTGAAGCTGACACACAACTATTCTAAAATGGCTGCGAACAACTTTCGTCGTCCGCAGATACCCCAGATCGAACGCGTTCGGCGCAATCCTAAGACCAGGGAAAACATAGTAGTCCAAGAAGCTACCAGCACCACTTCGACAAAAGAAGACGTCGACCGAGCCGTAAGCGCAAAGTGCGGAAGAAACTCCATCGACAATCAACGCCCGTTCCGAAGGCGGCTGATGGATATGGAACACCATCTCCAGAACCGCTGGAGAGGAGCTCGTCTCACAAAATCTCGGACGGAGGAACTCGTCCAGCTAATCGAACAACAAGACTGGCAGAGGGCCACAGAAGTTTACGAAGCAATTCTCGATTTGGACCCTGCAAATCGCCGCCCATCATCGCAAGAGGAAAATTGAAAAAAAGGAAGACCTTTGCATTTACATTTGATTCATTATCTCATGCCTGTTTTGTATCCGTTCTTGCCCTCAACAAATAAATCAGACAAAAAACTAGTTACTTGCCCTTGTTCATATATATCTCTATAAATGAACTAACCCACTAGCTAGAGTCAGGCAAAAAAAGAGAAGGGGTCGGAGTAACGGAAAACTACAAAAAACACATATACTTACACCTAGGAAAAATATCAAAGTTATTTTCCGCGTTTGCGCTATGCCCTACGTTCAGTAAATTGTCTAAGTCCAATTCTAAATTTGTTTGCCCTTTTCTTTTTGCCGCAATATTCCCTACTTGCCGTAGGTTTTCTTGAAATTCGTTAACAAAGTCTTTTCCCTATTTTTTCCTTCTCTCTTTGGTCTTCGTATATATATATATATATATAAAAGGGAGACAATAGTCCATATACCCCATAAGCCTACATATATTTCAAAAGAAATTTACGCATATTTTACCCCAACCTCTTGTGTCTGCGACAAATGTCCCTTGTCTCGCATAAGCCGGTTCCTTTTCCCTCCAGATGTTCGTTCCCCTTTTTAGCGTCATTTTGTTTCTTTCCCCATACCATTTCTCATGTGTTGGACTTAGAAAACAAAAACCTAAATTCCACGTCGTTTATTTTTGATAATAGATAACGAATGTAACATTTTGCGTAGTTTAGCACCCTTCTTGATGGATGAGTTATCTAGTTCTACTGAGGATTCGAGCCTCGAACCCCCAGCATCACAACTGAGCACTCTGTCATTGACCTGTTAGCACCTGTGTCACGCCTTGCGTTGAGCTTAGGAAAAATGCACCCTTCAAGCCCACCAAGCGCGGCCTTTTCTTTCCCCTTGCTCGTGTTTCACTTGCCTTTTACCCTATCTGTATACGCCCTTTGTTTAACTAATTGAACGTGGTCCCTATGTGCCTTTCCGTCTTTAAATTGTAACCTGCATCTTTTTATCCTCCTGTTTAAACGATTCATTATTTTCGAGAATTTTCTTCGGCATCATGGAGATTGTCTGTTCCTCTTCCTGATGACACCAGTTATGACGTAAACATATTCCCCTGTATACCCGATAAAACGCGTTTTTCTATGCCTTATATGCGTATTTTTACTCGCTCGCGACCATCGGCAACTGTTTAAAGGCCGACGGGAGAGCGTTGACCTTTTTCGATTGCCGTCATATATACTTTCCGCTTCCGCTTTTTTTTTTTTATATTTTACCTTCTTCTTTTACATTACTCCCCTAGTTTAAGAAACCCACATTATGTTGTGTAATGCTTTTATCTATACCTTCCTCTGTTTGATATTGACTGTAATGCTTACTATATGCCCTCTATAGAAAATGTCGCTGATTCCTTTCATACTGTTGCTATGCCTTTACGGGTTACACTCGCAGGCATTTCAAACAACCGTATGCGACTGTTCCGAACCATTAAAGACGGGAATACTCCGATTCTCCGACGATAATTGTCAAGCAATTGCGCCCGATAATAAGGCCGTGAAGGTGAAATATGCGATTTATAGCGAAGAACGTGCCGCGGCTAAATTTTCCGGATATATTTGCGCAAGATGGAAGAATATACGGCGCATCACCATGAACTTTTTTGGTCAACTAGTGGTAGTGCCGGATAAAATTTCGATTGACACTTCACCCGCCGAGTGTAACGAAATGATTAACCATAAACGTTGTGACGAAAATCGGATGACTTTTTCAGACGATAAATTTGTATTTGATCAAGAACCTGACATTTTCGGATAGTGGTTACAAACAATTGATTCTGAAATTATAAACTGTGTTCTGGAGAAAGTGCTACTTTTTCAGCAACACGAAGACGCCGATTTTACAACTCCAATCGGAACAGCTTCTGCCACTACTGGAAATTTATCACACAATCACTTAACACTGATTTGGGATAAAACCTATACACAGAAGACTAAACCGAAAACCCGACTAGTGGAAGATGGAATGGGTACACTGGTCCGTCTACCGGGTGACGAAATAATTTTCAGGCTCCAAGATGACGCCCACCAACTTGATTTTCATTTGACGCCTATACAACGCTGTGCCTCCCTACAAAACGAATGCACCAATAAAACTTCGTCGTTTGAGATCATTGGCCAATCAAAACTCACCGTTTCGACGGCGGCCATCATGGAAAATTTAACAGCCACTTTGGAGACCCCAGCGCCATCTACCGACGAAAATCTAAACGTACCCGCGAATATACAATATATTCGAGACCAACTTACCGATCATGAAAATGAATTGGCAAGACAAATTCGACTAATGCAATGTGAGGCTCGCCACGCCAAACACGAAAAGGGCTGTTACAACTGCTCAATATAACGGATGGTTAGCAGCTTCGCAGTTAAATTTACCGCAGTGCACAAAATTACAAGCCTTTGGAAAAACGGTTGTGCTGATTCAATGTAAGGCTTTAAATGTTACATTTGAGACTATACTGACATCTTGCGGACCGCAACCGAAATTTCAAAATTACACTATTAATCTTGACGGATGGGAACTTGTGAAATATTCCCCTTGTTACTGGACTAATGGTTTTGTTAATTTTAACGACAAACCTTATGCCTACCGTAACGAAACCTGGTTACCAATTGAAGCAAACATTGTGTTACCAGAACAGACGGTTGCGCATTCTTTTCGGTATGAAAATGTCGAATTCTTCGACTACGAACATCGAAGCAACCCGGCATATACCGACAATATGCTAAATCATATGAACATTATGGCCGATATAGCCGCCGCGATTAATGAACATGCTCCGCCTGAATTTGCCTTACGCCACAAATACAGTGCATCGAATGTCTTAATGACATCGGCTAGTGTCGGAACTTATACATCTTGGTGGGACACCATCACAAATTACTTCTTCATCGGCATATTATGTCTCTTAGTGCTTCTCTTCTTACGCATATGTTACGCCTGCGGTCTTTTTACACTCATCTGGGCTGTATGCTGTCGCCCTTCCGATGATCCAAGACCTGTGGCTCCCGAATCGATTCCGATGCATCAACTCTGATTACGGGACGTAATCTCACGCCGCCGGGAGTGATGTAACGAAGCCGAACATATTACTTTAACTTTTTCACGCTTTTGCTTCAGTAGTAAACGCAAGTCTGGACATGGCAATTGCAACACTATATACGCAGTGCAGCTGACCCAAATGAACACCTGCAGCTGACACACGCAGACGATACGCCTCAACATCACGCCACATCAAACGGCATCGTTTAATTGGCTGCCGCGTGAATGCACAAGCTCCGCCCAATCACGCCACTCTTGTAGTATGCAAAGTTTCGTGATAAACCTAGCAGTTGACGGAAATCAGACAAGTAGTTGCAGCCGTGCCAAATAGTCGTCTTAAGTCAATCTTCCCCGCTTTATTGAGTAGTATTGTGTCTTGCTTAATGTTTCCTTGCCTAAAACTTTGAGTTAGAATTCGTTCTTGTCCCGAGCTATCCCGGACATTGATTGTCAGATTCTTACGAATCTGAACTCTTGCTGTGTATCGCTCGTGTGGAAGCTGAAATCCAAGTTCGCCTTGTGTCGTTTTCTTCCATTCTTTCACTCGTGAGTTCACGGTAAGACCCCCTGTCTATTTGTTCTTTCTTTTAACTGTTTTCCCGAATGTTTCTTCTTATCTTTTGTTCTCTTACCTTTTTAATTCTTATGTCTTAGCTTACAATAAACGCATACGTCATTGTGGGTAAAACGCCTCGAGTTCAATTTACATTTATTGTCTTAATCCGTGAAGTCCATCTTCCTACACGGGAAGATGCTTTACACGATGCACTCAACTTTCCCTCATTCGGTACGTGAACCATACCTTCAAGAAGGCGCAAAAAACTTCCAGCCAGCAAGGTGTGCATGCTATCAATAACGAAACCAGTTACCATTGGGAAATCAATTTCGAGAAACGGACTAACATCAGCAATGTTTGGAATGTGGTCGTCTTCACAATCACTGTTTACGTGATATGTTAAAAAATCTTCATCATACCGTAATGGTGCATTAACTTTTCTCATCTGAATAGTAACCTCATTTTTTCTTCCTTTTCTTTTTCTTGCGTTGCTCTTTCTTCCATTGTTTAACTTTTTCTTCTGATGCTTCAATCTACAGCCTTTCTGAACACACCTTTCACACGCATAATATCCAGAGTGTCCTTTTATTCTCTTCAAGTACGATCGCATTGGCCCGTCAGTTCGTACACATCGAAGTAGAACGGTAAACTGCCTTCCGGCAGTTTCTTTTTCATTTCTGTTGTTGGGATGTAAGCGTTTCAATTCTGAAATAGTTTTTCGAAGAAATAGCCGAATGTTGGGTTTTTTTCTACCATGATACATGCCAACCACAAACGGTTTAGAATTCAACAAGATTTTCACAATCGCATCGGGGGAACTTGTTTTAGCAACTGAATGTATCATGAACAAAATCGGGATAAATTGTACTATTTCTGTGTTGTTAGCCAATTTTACCCCATCGATATTGGCGTCTACAACAAAGTGAGGGAGTTGGCAATAGGTTGGAGAGGTTTCGTTACCTTCTTTGGCAGTTGAAAACTGAATATTATCTTCGTTCGAATACATTTGGTGACCACCAATTGCATTTCGTTTTTCTTTTCGCTGTGATAAATTATCTAAGCGTCCTTGGAGCGTTTATTTAAGTCCATCTTTTCAATCTAAAACGTATTATTAATAATTAAAACGTATATTTTATAAACAAAAATTAGTTTTAATATAAATTTAAATCTGTACGTGTAAAAAATGTGAAAATAACCTTTGACTTAATGTACGTTGGTAACATGCTTCGGTCTTCTTTATAAATGGAGAGTAATTGAAGTAAGTCGGAATGTCTATGGTATACGCCAGGTGAATCTCCAGCTATACCCGCCTCAATGCCAAAATGCACATATTTCCCACGACAATCAGGAAACACATCTGGTTTGTACAAGAAGGAATGCTTTTCTGTCTTGTCTAATGATGTTTGATCTTGACGACATGCCATTTGTTGCTGCTGTGATGTAGCATTATTAGAAATCTCGTTATCAGCAACACTTGTAAGATGTTCTGCTGACGCGATTGCTGATTCAGCGATGAATTCCGTGTGTGTCGTGTCTCTTTCACTTTCTAGGGGATAATCATCACTTATGACGTAACTGACAAAATCTTTTTGGTCATACCAAAGAAGTGTAGCTCAAGTGGCCGGCAAACTTGAATAATTTGCCTCGGGATTGAAATGTTTCAATAGTTTTAGTAGCAAGGTTACGTGCGCCTGTTCGCAACCAGTAGAACACGCCCAATGCTGCAATATTACTTTTAAAGTAATTGTAGCCTTATGATATTTGCCTACAATAGAATGAAAAGTGGCTTCTGCGTTTGTGTATTCATCAACAGACACATCACCAACATTTTTTTCTTCAGATGTACACTCACCAACAGAAGAAGGCCTGTGGTCACTTGCAACATTCATATAATATGGAGTGTCATCCGATGTACAGCTCTCCTATGACAAGAAAAAGCCTGATAAGAATAAACGGCTGGATTTTATAATGCAAATATTACCTTTGTAACAACAAATAATTCATCATTTTCTATTACTACTTGTTCTTGTAAAGAGCTGAAGATGATTCACTCATTTTATTGTTTAAAATTGAAGATTGTTTGTATTCTGCTAGTACATATAATATTACAAAAAAAGTTGCTATAACCGTTGCCGTGATTGTATATAAATACCAATAAACAAAAATTCGAAATAAAATTATATAAATGCGAAAAATATAAAATTTCATTTTTCCATATTAACGCCAATACGTGTAGCGTTAGTTTTACTTCTAAAATTACACTTCATTTGAAAGCAAACGAAATAATTATTGTAAACACTGAAACAATATCACATCGATACACAGGTTTTCCACATAATAGTTTCATAGTTTAGCGAGATGACACTAGGTCATTCCACCATAAAACAATAAAAGCTAAAACATAGCGGTGGTGGCTCGAAACAAGGTCATTTTGCAAGCCATCGAGCGACATTGCGTCAGCGTCATCATAGTGATCTCGTGTTAACCTGTTTTCTGAATAGCTGAGAAGTGCTGCTGCTTTGCTGATTTAAACTTACTTGAGGATTATGTAACTTGTATAGGTAAGTATTTATAAGTTAAAACTGAACACCATGAAAAATTAAAAACTTTCTTACATACATGGTAAACGTTTTTAAATGTGTGACAATGGCAAAGAACAACTTATGTCATCCGTCCTTACATTTTTGTAGCAAGCATTCTAAATTTCAATTAATATTTATTTGTTTTCTAGTGCTACATTTGGCATCAGCAACAATGTCCAGTAAAATACTATCAAAGCCCCCATTACCAACAGGTCGCAAGAGAAAGCAAACCGAAAGCTCAAAAGCCAATGTTGAAAATAACTGCCACCCAGCATTCCAATTTAGATTAAGCAAACCATAGTTATGCTATTTCATTTTTTGGATTAATAACTTGTTTTCATGATTGTGTCACAAGGTCGGACGTTTGCAGACCTTTTGGCTAGGGACGTACAAGCAAATTGGGAAACCGAAAGACCAAAGCGAACAAACTCATGCAACTATTCTAGGGAAGAAAAATTCAAACAATGTATTGCTTACATTGGTTGCAACTGAAGAGGAAACTGAAGATTGCGAAAAGGTCACAGTTACATCAATGGTCCCATCAACTTGGATTTCCTTGGATGGGCAATATTTATTGTACGGGTAATGATTATACTGTTGGTGGAAGAAAACCCTGTGAGTGGGATTTGAAAGTGTTCGTGAGACATCAGTTCCCTACCAAAGATTGGTTTGAATATGTAGCAGTTGAAAAATTTCACGAATATCCCTCAAATGGTCTTCGAAATTATCAGAAAAAATTATCACATCATCCAAATAAACTAATGCCTTACTTCCTAAAACGTCTTTCAGTACATAATTCATTAGTCTTTGGAATGTGGCAGGTGCATTGCACAAGCCAAATTCCATACGCTTAAATTCGTAAAGATTATTTTCTACAACAAATGCTGTTTTTTCTATTGCTGGCTCATCTACCTGAATTTGCCAATATCCAGCGGCTAAATCGAGAGTAGTGAAAAATTTCTTCCCATACAATTTATCCAATGTTTCATCTATCCTTGGCATAGGAAAAGAATCTTTCTTTGTGATACTATTTAATTTTCGATAATCGACGCAAAACCTGACTTCTCCACTTTTTTCTCAACTAAAACCACAGGTGAAGCCCATGGCGAATGCATGGAAAATTATGAATTACATCTGCGTCAAGCATTTCTTGTACCTTATCCTCTAATAATTTTCTTTGATTATTCGTAACTCTGTAAGGGCGTTGTCGAATAGGGCCTCGTCCCTGTGTATCAATTGTATGTTTTATAAGATCTGTGTTGCCTAATTCTGAATCTTTTGCAGCGAACAAGTCGTGAAAGTCATTTAATAATTTAGCGAGCTGTGTTTGAAATTCAGGGTCGACCTCCGGAATTACAATAGGCTCTTTTACTACGTTAGGCCTGTCCTCAACTTTATTTAAAGAAATTTTTCCGATCGCTCGAGTAGTAACTTCGATGCCACCTAACTTCGTATCCCTCGGAATTTTGACTTGATTTAACGAATGATTTTCAACTAGAATATTATATTTTCCATCTCTCGATACTTTTCCTACGAACTCCTCAATAAAAACGCCGGCCGGCAAATCTTCTGCTGGGGTAAATATAAAAGCTGTATTCGGCGGAACAAACGGAAATGACCCTTTCATTTGCGCGGCAATTACTAGCGAAGTCTGACGAGATAACGTCGTCTTTTTGACCGAAGTAACTGCCATGTCCGGAATGCTAGAAATAGCTGATCCCTGCTTATCTCTTGCTAAATAAATGCTCTTGGCTTCTCCATCAAGCCGAAATCCGTGTTTCTGGATTGCGTCCCATCCAAGGATACAGTCCTCAGAAACACCATTTGTAACAATAAACTCTTGTTCCCAAACTGACTCTCCGTATCGCACGGGTAAAGTAACGCTCCCCAGCGTGTGTAATTTTTTCTCACCTACATCGTATAAATCAAAATCAAGTTGACTGCAGATCACTTGACCTCTTTGGGGTAATTTCTTAAATAATTTCTCATGAATAATACTCTTAGACGCTCCTGTATCGAATAATGCTTGAAATGGGATCTGATGAATTTTCAATGGAATTCTCGGTGTCGATTCATTCGTTATGGTTGTTAATTTTGCGACTTGTCGGGGTTTAAACGGAGGCTCCCTATCAACTGACCCGAAGTTACAGTTGATACCTATTGGTTTCTCTGATTCGGAGGCGGACCTGGAATGTTAGGCCTACTCTGGTTTTTTGCCTTTGGACAGTTGTTTGATTTATGGCCAATTTCCCGACATGAATAGCATATTGGTGGCTGAGCTTGTTCCAAACTTTGCCGTTGATATTTGTAACAATTTGTCTGAGAATGACCCTTATATCCACAAAAATTGCAAATCAGCTGTGGCTGTGTAGGCTTATGGTTGGAATCACCAGCTGGTTTTGAAAAAGGGGTTTTATGAGCTGTAGGCCTATCCGGGAATTTATTGAAAGGTTGTGCGCCATTGTTATTGTTATTCTGCTGCGGAGGTCTCCAATTCCTATCCTGGCTACTGTTACTAGTTTGGAACGAAACTTGCTTCTTATAGGGTGCACTTGATACGTTTTTATCAAATTGCAATTGCCTTACCGCTTGCGTTAGCTCCAGAAGTGCGCTCTTAATTTCCTCCTTTTCAGTTTTTGGGTCATCGACTTGTTTGCTTCCCTGTCTGATATTTGCTACGGCATTTCTGACGAATTCTTTTTGCTCCAATACTATTTCCTTTAGTTCTTTTAATTCTGCGTCTTTGTGTCCGGAGGCTCAGTCACTGCCCTAATAAAATTATGTTTTTCCCTATCCGTTTCCATGGCTTCCAGTCGCAATGCATACATTCGTGTTGCCGAAATAAGATCATTAAAATTCTTAAATTCTTTATATTTAACTTTCGATTGTAATTTGGAATCCAACCCCTCTATAAATTTTTGCATAAGAATTATAGCAAAAGATGCTTCTGAATAGCCTACAGGATACGCGCGTTTGAAAATTTCCTGCAAACGATGAGCATATTCTATAATCTTTTCCCCTGGCTTACGCTTAGCTTTATTGAACTTCTTTTGATAAAAATCAGCATTTTCGTCACCATGAAAATGATCAAGAAGAGATTCTTTAATTAAAGCATAGTTGTGAGGATGACCCTTCAAAGTTGCCTGAGCAATCGAGAAAGCTTTATCAGCCAATTTTGCCCTTAACATCTGAATAATTTTCCCCTCAGACCAACTTGATCCTTCTACTATACTTTCAAAAGATTCTAACCAGGAGTCAAAACGCACCAGGGGATTTCCAGAAAAAGAAGGAAGTAGCTGTAAACGGGAAAAAGTGTGTTGATTATTTTGGAAATCGTTCAAATCATCGACCGTGGCCGCTCTTGATGGAGAACAAGATTCCGCCATGTTTGGATTAAATTTTAAAAAATTCAAAGTTCTTCCCTGTGAATTCTGAGGGTGTTCTGAAATGTCGTTCGTAATTGCCTTAAATTCCCCTGCGTTGTATCCGACTGGCTGGGTGGGCGGGCTCGAGGACAGGGTAAAGGGTACGTAGGACAGTGTAGGGTTTGTGACTGATTGAAATGATAGTTTCTTCTGCGCGACCGTTTCCTCTTTGGAATGCTTCCCGACAGCGGCGATGTTTGTTGGATGTTAGTTGGTCTCAATTTTGTTCCGTTTGCGTGATTATTGGCTTGATGTCGCTCGCCTGCTGTGCGAAGAACGGGTTGTTGGCTTCCGGAAAATTGTTCAGTTTCTCCAAAAGGAATATGATTTCCGGCTGTAGTACCTCCAAATTGTTGATGAGTTGTAGTTTCTTTAGGTATGCCGCTAGGTTGGCTACTTCCTTCAGGAACGTTCGTTGGGACGCCAGCAAGATCTCTTCCAGATGAAGGGATGTGTCGCTCACTTTGGTGATGATTTCCACGTATCTCCCGTCCTCCCGTCCTCCCGTCCTCGTCTCTGTCGGTGATGTCCCGTCTTGGAACGAAGCCGAATAGTTCTCGCTTTGTTGTTGGTGTGACCACTTGAAGGTCTATTATGTTGTAAATTTGTCCGTGTAGGCAAGTCAGAACCTGTCTCGCGTGTCGTGTGAAAATTTCCTTGAGCTCCGTCACAATTTCCTCTGTCTGCTTCTTCGTCTTCTTCGTGATCGGTACACTGGCTTTCACCTCCAGAATGGATGTCAGATACTTCAGAAGTGTCTTCGGTTGTTTCCAATCCGTCAGTGTTAATTTTCCGGCGTCGTAATTCCTCTGAATGTCGCGCATCAACGCGACAAGATGATCCCAGATTTTCGGGTCGCTCGATTGGAAATCCTTCTCCCTCTCCTTGAAGCTCTTGATGGCTAGCAGTAGGAACGGAAGCTGGCTGTTCGGTAGTTGGAAGATGCTGTCCCCTTTCTTCTTGATCTCTTGGAACAGGTGCTGGAGGTTGACGTTGAGCTGGTCTTCCATTGGTTGTCTTCTTTTTTGCAAAAAAACCCGAGACTTGTTCAAAAAAGCGTTTGTTGGGGAAGTGTTTGTGGAAACGGTTTTCTTGGGTGAAAGACGGTTTACTAGTTGGACTATGAAGGAAGGAGAATTTCTTACCGTCGAGGTATCAGCTTTACTTTGGGCTCGTGGTTTGCGAACGTTTGAAAGGTCTACTGGCTTTACCAACTCATACGCAGAGTTCGATCTTAACTTCCTTAGCTGGGGATTATTTGGAATTGCACTAGGCTTCAAGACAGGAGAGGCAGATTTCCTAATAGTTTCTGTTGCTCTTCTCGAAGTTTTATTACCCGTAAACTTATCCGATCCAGCAAGATTTGAAGTGGAAGTTTTATCAAAATTAAGAGTTCTGGCTACACCTTCATCAATTTGAATAACTGGCTCGATAGGACTTTTAGTAGCGGATACAGGTGTGCGAGAAAGTTTATGCCTACTAGAAAAAATATTATCCGTCATTGTGGGTGAGTTCGATAGATCGCTGCCACCATTATGTAAAGCATTCTTTTAGTAATAAAAAGAATGACTTTACGTTATTAAAGACAAATTGTAATAAGAAAATGAACTCGGGAAGGCGTTACCACAATGCCGAATATATTTTATTCCAATAGGCCAAGTTAATAAAAGAATTACACAGATATGGTGTATAAATGGGAAACAGAAATACAAAAATGGAGTCATACGAATTCAGTCTTACCGTCACCGCCGTGGCGAAGATAGAATAAAGATGTCAAACGTTGAAAGAGGAAAGATAGAGAAAACGGGCTTGTCGGTCGCACAAGAAGCGATGAAAGCACTCACAATAATTATTGAATAGGAACAAATTAAACTCACTATATTTGAAGAATTAAACAACACTTGTAGCACTAAGAATAAGAACTGGAACCGGAACTAGAACTGAAGATAGTGGAAGAACTGAAACGAACTGTAGAACTATAGAACTAACTTTTGGGAACAAAAGGGTATCCTTTTATAGGTTTTGCATGCTTAAGGAGACATAGCATTTCCGACAAATGAGCTCCGGATGTCGTACGCAGAAACATTTCATATTCACGGAAATGCATGGCGCGACTTCCTACGCATGAAGATTCATCCAATCGGAAATAAGTAGAGCAGAAAGTCTAATATAAAAAATAGAATTCAACGAAAGGGCAACAACACTTGAATTATGATATTTATAAAGCATAAAGGCAACGGATGTATATATAACCATATTAATAAAACAAACAATCAAGACACAATATAATTCAATAAAATTTGTATTTTATGACTTCGTTACATCACTCCCGGCGGTGAGAGATTACGTCCCGTAATCAGACTTCATAAGCAAAATCCGGTTCTGTTCTTGAATTGGGCGACAGCATAACTTGCTTATGAGTCCGAAAAATCCACAGCCATAACAGATGCGTAGAAAAAGTAGACCAAGAAGGCAAAGTACTCCGATGAAGAAATAATTTTTAATAGTTTCCCACCAGCTAGTATAAGAGTTCACTCCAGATGCTGATAACAAAACGTTGGTTACATTCGGTCTAGTATGGGATGAAAACTCACTCGGCGAATGTTCATTCTTGGCTGCGGCAATATCAGCCATAATACTCATATGATCCATAATAGTTTCACCATACGCAGGGTTACTTTTATGTTCATAATCAAAAAATCTTACATCTCATAGCGAAAAGAATGCGCAAGGTCTTGTACCGGTAAGACGGTACTTGCGTTCACGGGCTTCCAAGTGTTATTGCGAAACGCATAAGGTAGGTCATTGAAGTTCACAAATCCATTCGTCCAATAACACGGCGAATATTTAACAAGTTCCCAACCATCTAAATTAATGGTGTAGTTTTTTAATTTTGGTTGCGGTCCACAAGATGTTATGACGGTCTCGAAAGTCACACTTAAAGGTTTGCACGAGATGACAATGGCGGTTTTTCCAAATGCTTGTAATTTGGTGCATTTGGGTAGATCTAGATGCGAAGCAGCTAACCATCCATTATATTGTGCTGCAATAATCGCTCTTACATGTTTGGCCTTTCTTGAATCACATTGTAAGATTTGAATTAATCGTGATAATTCATTTTCATGGTCCGTAAATTGATCACGATATTGTAAGTTAGCGGGATGATCCAAATTTTGAGCGCTAGGTGGCGCGGGGTCCGCCAATGTTATTGTCAACAAATTTTCCATGATGGCCGCCGTTGTAACGAAGAGTTTTTATTGGCCGACAATGTTAAAAGCATCAGATTTCTTTGAACAAGAGTTTTGTATGGGAATACAACGTGGTTAAAAAGATAAATGAAAGTCCAATTGTTTTTTATCATCTTGAAGGCGAAAAATTTTATCATTGCCCGTTTTTCGGATTAATTTCCCAATTCCAGATTCAATGAGATGAGCCTTGGGTTCAGTTCGTTGGGTATAGGTTTTGTCCCAAACCAATGTTAAATGATTATGCGACAAATGACCTGTTGATGCGGAAGCAATACCAATAGGTGTGGAAAAATTGCCATCTTCGATATCTTGATAAAGACGAATTTTCTCGAGCGCACAATTAACAATTTCCACGTCAATCGTTTGTAACCAATGACCGAAAATTTGAGGTTCACGATCAAAAACATATTTATTTTCCATAGCAATCATTTTTTGATCGTCGCACCGGAGACTGTTAATCATATCGTTGCACTCATTAGACGTAATGTCAAGCGGAATTTTGTCAGGCACAATCACTAATTGTCCAAAAAAGTTCATGGTGACATGGCGTATTTGTTTCCATTTTGCACAAATATATCCAGGAAAATGAACAGCCGAACGCACTTCACTATATATGGAATATCGTACGTCAGCGGAATGTTTATCATTTATTTCCGGATGACAATCGGCATCCGAAAATTGAACTATTCCCATTTTCGACGACTCCGTACAATCACATACGGTCACTTCAAAGGCTCGAACGCTAAGTCCGTAAAGACATAGCAGTAATAAAATGGACAAAGACGACATTTCTACATACGCAAAAAAAACAATACATAAGAAAAATTTAAACCGAGCAGTGGCCAAAAATATTCTACATCGGCATTGGGATTTTTTAAAATAAATATATTGAGAATAGAATGAAAGACAAGAAGAGAAAAGAAAGTAGGAGTGAAAAATTTTGCCGTCGGCTCTCAAAAGGTCAACGCTTTCCCGTCGGCTTTTCAGTAGCTGCGCTACGGCAAAGGATAGGGAATAAAAGGGTGTCGCATTATAACTGTGTTTTCGGGCATAAGGAAAAATTATTTTTAATCGAAAATGATAACATTGGAAAGAGGAAAGGACGCTCGTAATTATCAAAAAGAAATGATAGAGAAAGATTGATTCGTTTAATTATGTGGAGAAGAAAATAAAGTTTAAAGTTTCACGGCGAAAAAAAAAGTCCGTGCGCGAAAGGTCAAACTCGGGTTTTCGTTTTTTTTCTATGTCCAACGCATGGAAAAAAAGGGACTTGGCTAGAAACGAAGGGAAAAGAATGTGAAATATGAACGGGTGGGCGGAGCCAATGCGCCTTGAGGGGAAACAAGGAATTTCAGAATACGAATGCAAGAGTATGGAAAGGCTTGTTAGTTGCGCTCCGGCAAAAAGAGGGAGCAAGAATATTTTTCTCTACTTGGTTCGAAATGTTGGTACGCTTCAATATTGAAGAAGAAGGAACAGAAGGAGGTGTGAAAGGGAGATGATAAAACTCAACGAAAGGAAACATATTCGTTAGCTCTCTGCAAAGTGTTGGGGCAGCTTCAGTGTGTAAGACAAGGAAAGTGAAAAGAAGTAAGAAAAGGAGGTTGAAAAAAGTAAACGAAAGGAAATATATTTCTTCACTTGCTGCGAAGTGTTGGAATATATTTAGTGTTCAACGGGAAAGACAAGTGAAAAGAAGTGTAAAAGTGAGTGACGCGTTGGGGAAAATCTGGGCGTTGGCTATATTCAATAAGAAGAAGTGTAGAAAAGTGGCTTGGAGGTACAGGCGAAAGAATAATTGTGTGTGAAGAAAAAAAACTTTGGTGTAACTATAAGAAAAAGTTTTTGTTTTCCGAGAGTGATTTGGTCTTCTGCACCAAATGTCTACGTATTGTGTTAGTGTTGTTAGTTTATGGAATGCGGAAACAAGAAATTTCAAAAATACCTTAAACGCTCATTTACTGGCTATTACTAATTTTATATTCTGTTTTCTGCACAAAATGTATATTATGTTAGTGTTGTTATTTTATGGGATGTGGAAACAATACACAATTTCTAAACTACCTTAACACTCATTTACTGGCTATTAATAATTTCATATTTTCAATGAACTACAGAACAGAATTATTATTATTTTTTTTTTCATTGTTTGCCAGTTCGAAAGCGAAATAAGTTGGAAGACAAAATTGGGGGGTAAAGCATCAAACAAATAAGGGCAAATACACAACAAGAATTTATGTATTCTCTTACCCATTCCATTTTCATTATTTCCTCCTCTGGGTTTTTTCTTTTTTTTTTTTTTTTAACAGGTGAATTGTATATACGTCAGGTGATATATGTATCATGACGTAAGAGCACCTTTATGTTGGTTCCGTTTTTTTGTTATAAAGGCGAAGAGAATACAAATATAAATGTGGCAACTAAAGTTTTTATATAATAGTTAATAGCGAACGAAGAAACATACAAGATACAATTACAAAAGAGATGAATGTGGAAAAATAATAACATTAAAAAAACAATACACGAAAGGCTAGTCATCAATGGTTATGACTGCCGGTCCACTGGGGCGCCTTCCGGCCCGTCCGCAGGTGGGGCAGACGTCTTGTATCCACCATTGGGATAGTGCCCAATTTGGTGGCGGAGGCATACGGTTTTGCGGGTCAAGCTCCAGGATCTCCTGAAGTTTCTCCACAGACCGTTGCCATTTCCCCTCGTTCAGAGCTTTGTGTAGCTCTAGTTTCAAAATTCCAGTCCGAAGATTCATGTAGTGCAGATCGAGGTCGCGTCGGGTAGGCCGGGTAGGTGGAATAGCCAAGAGTTCTGAGAGTGGCCTTAGTCGAAGCGTGTTGGGGTGCGCCGGTGTTGCGGGCGGGTCGGTTCGGTTCCGGGGTGGAATAGATGGGGGGGTAATGTGGCCAGATGGCCCCGCTTCCGGCTCACCGAAATCAATTGGCCTTAGCCGCCAAGCACTGTCGGAACTATGCCGACGAGTTGTATAAGGTGGCAGCCTATGACTTCTGTTGTTATCTTTGGCATTTTTCCGGAACGAAAAAAAAACTTTTCTTGGCAGAACGACGTTACGAGTTGCGATGAAGGATTGATTCCTGGCCATCCAATAGGGTCGAATATATTTTAAGATATTGTTGTCGTCAGCTATGCTGAACAATTGCTCAGAATCGAGAACTATTTTCCTTTTTTTTTTCAATTAAACGACACGTTTAATGCCTTATTTTAATTGCTTCTTCTTGATCTTGTAAGCAAATCTTCCGTTGAGCCGAATCCACTATTGATGCAAGCGAGAGCAGATGTAATCTTATAGGGGAACATTCGGAAGGTAGCGGATTACAAATTCCCCGAAACACAAAACATACAAAATTCATGTATCTCCAACATTAATATGTATAGCAGAAGCAACAGAGGGTACAATTTAATCATAAATAGGAGAAATCGAACAACTCATCATCGAAATTCATATATATATATATATATTCATGTGTATATATATATATATGCGTTCCCTGCATTCGCACCTCTTGTCATCGTACCCTTGTCCGATTTGATTACAGTAGAGTAATACTACTCTTCAACTGGGAATATTTGAATTTCAATTTTCCTACTCTTGTTATATTTTATTTGCCTCATCAACCGCGTATCATAGAAGAGAAAAAATCTTATCACCAGAAAATAGTAAATAATAATTAAGAGAAAAAATTACACGAGGTTCGGAAAACTAAGCGTAAATATATTGAACGTCGGACGAGCGAATATTAAAGATGCCATGCCATATAAGTCGGTGGAGAATACAAACATGAATATAAGAGAGAATAATCATAAAAGGGCTCATACACAAGAGGATAACATTACACATACACAAAAGCATTACAATAAAGAGAATAAAAGAAGTATTAAAAATGACAAAAATTTCGGTTCTTCTTCCTTCAATCCTTCTTGCAAAATCTGCAACGGTAAGCCGGATTCCAGTCTTCTGGAAACCAACCATAAAGGGGTGGACTTCGATTTTCAGGATCCAGATCCAGAATCTTCTTTAATTTGAGCACCGCTTTTTTCCAGTTTTCTTGGCGTATATGGAGTTGTAGTTCCTCCGCCAACTCTCTTGTCTGTCGACGCATTTCTCTGTTGTAGCGGCGCTGCTCCCGACGCCAGTTAAATTCGTTTTCCGAGTCCTGGGAATGAGCACCTGGGCTTCGATAATTATCCCACATCTCATCCCACAGTTTGTCGTCGTCGTCTCTTTTCCTTTTTTCGTCCTTAGTCAATATTGGTTGTAGAAATTCCTACACGGCCTTCTCCCGCCGTATCTCCTCTTCTTCGTCGGTTTCTACTAACTCTCCTACTTCTTTTATCTTGGGACGTTTGCTCGCCGGTTATTCGTTACCGGTGAGTGGAGTAGATGTCGTCGCCACTTCGACGGTTTGGGCGATGTCCCACTGGTTCAGTTCCACCGTGCTGTCAGAATCCATGTCGGAATCAAGATCACCAAACACAAACTGCTGAATATCCGTCACTGTGTGCCATGGGCTTATATAGTCCCTTCTATCCGTAGCAAGCAGCCAAGAGAGATTCATATTAAAATCCATATCGAATAGGCTTCCTGCGATTTCTTTGTGGACGTCCGGTGTTCGCGACTGTTTCGGGTGCATCCTTTCCCAAATTTTCTTGCAAATGTTCATATTGTATCTCAATTGGTGGACACTTTTCCGGCGTGTCTTTCGCACAATTTCCAGAATCGTGTGAATCCAGATGAATGAACTCCATCTTCGTCGATTTTTCAATCGAATTTGTATTTGTTTTCGTCGCGAGGGTTCTCGCCTCTTTTCCGGTGTGTATTTTCAAGTCGTCGCCAAGCAGTGTAGTGCTTACATCAGGGGAAGGGTTTACAATTTCTTGGATACTATACAAATCATCGACTTCACCTCTAGGCTTATCCAGATTTTCTGATTCATCAATTGTTTGAGTTGAAATCGTTTTACGAAATCGATTCTCGAACTCCGAAGACGATTCAAATGGAGTACAATGCTCGGTCTTCCACAAGCATTGTTTCATACAAAGGTTTTAATCTGTTAACGTGAGTGCGTTGACAGACATAGGAATTATCTGCCATATCTACTGTGTTATTAGAATATACCTTAACTATCCTATACGGCCCTTTATATTTAGAAGTGAATTTCCTACTATCCCCATCCTTAACTACACGAATATCCAATAACACTCTATCGCCTACCGCGTATCGTTTTTCTTTTGCACGTTTATTATATTGTTCCCTCTGGTGCTCCCTAGCTTTTTCACTTTCTTCTCTAACCCTTTGGAAACAATATCTCAAACGTTCCGCTAAATTCCCCACATAATCGGAGGAAGATTTAAAGGTTTTTGGGGACGCATCTAGAAATCCATTAATTGGAATATTGGGATCCCTACCGTGAAGCAAATAATAAGGGGTGTCAAGTGTTGACGCGTGCACTGAACTACGATAAGCAAATAAAACATCGTCTAACATATCCTCCCAATTGGAATGCTCTCCATCCTTTAATTCTTTCCTTAACATAGTTGTTAATGTTCTATTAAATCTCTCGGTCTCCCCATTACTGGCTGGATTATATGCAGTCGTTAATCTTTGATCGATCTTTAACTTTTTGCAAAAATAGCGAAATAATTTTGACGTGAAATTTGTTCCACGATCAGATAAAATAGCTTTCGGCATCCCATGACGGACAATGATGGTTTTATATATACACGCAGCTGTTGTCAACGCAGTTTGGTCTTTTAAAGCGACGGCTTCTACCCATCGGCTAAAATAATCGGTAATAACTAAAATATAATTTTTCCCGTTAGACGAAATTGGAGTAATAGGCCCTAGGAAATCCATTCCAATTACTTGGAAGGGTGCTTTCGCAACCTCGTGGGGGTGTAAAAGTGCTCTATATGTGGAGGAAGTGTTAGCTATACATATTTCGCAAGCCTGACAATATTCTTTAATATCGCCCCTCATATTAGGCCAATAATAATGATTTTTCACTTTTAAGTAAGTTTTATAAAAAGCTAAATGTCCCCCCATCGGTGCATCATGTAGTTCCCTGAGCACCAGATGGCGGAGCGATGTGGGCAGTACCAATTGATAATTTATTTCGCTGCGTTTGCTTTTTGACGAAGGCAACTCATGCCGATAAAGTGTACCTTCCATAATTTCAAAATATTCAATTTCTTTTACCCAATCTGGCCTAGATTGTTGAAAAATTTTATCTAGCTCTCCTTTCTCCAAATAATTCCTAATAGCTATACAAAGTTCATCTTCTAATTGCTTTTCGCAGATAAATTTGATATTTTTCCCAGTTTGAATACTAGCCACCTTTAAACGTGACAAACAGTCCGCATTTTGGTGAATACGACCAGGCCTATACTTTAATTCATAATTGGTCGCAGCTAATAATATAGCCCATCGTCCTAATCTCCCATTGTTATCCTTTTGATCCTTAAGCCACTGTAATGGACGATGATCACTAATAATTTCGAATGGCTTATCCAAAAGATAATGTCGAAAATGTTTAATCACATCAATCACCGCTAAAGCTTCTTTTTCTGTAGTGGCATATTTCGTCTCAGCTTTCGTTAATTGTCTACTAGAATATGCTATCGGATGCTCGTGGCCATTTTGTATCTGCGAAAGCACCGCTCCTATTCCATAATCACATGCGTCTGTAAAAAGTAAAAATTTTTCATTGAAATTGGGGTAAACTAATACTGGGGGCGTAACGAGAGAAGTTCGTAATTTTTCAAAGGCAGCTTGCTCCTCAGTACCCCAAACAAAAGGTTTTCTGCTAAGGTCCTTATGAGTTAATCTCGTCAATGGCTTAGCTAATGATCCAAAATTTTGAATAAATCTCCTATAATATCCGGCTAATCCCAAAAATGATCTTACTTCGTCTACAGAAGAAGGTGTTTTATAATTCACTATTTTATCGATTTTCCCTGGATCTGGCTTAATCCCTTCGGTCGAAATGACATGGCCTAAATAATTTACCGATCGTTTAATAAACTGGCATTTTTAAGTTTTAATTTTAAATTCGCATCCTGTAGCAGTTGAAAAATTTCACGAATATCCCTCAAATGGTCTTCGAAATTATCAGAAAAAATTATCACATCATCCAAATAAACTAATGCCTTACTTCCTAAAACGTCTTTCAGTACATAATTCATTAGTCTTTGGAATGTGGCAGGTGCATTGCACAAGCCAAATGCCATACGCTTAAATTCGTAAAGATTATTTTCTACAACAAATGCTGTTTTTTCTATTGCTGGCTCATCTACCTGAATTTGCCAATATCCAGCGGCTAAATCGAGAGTAGTGAAAAATTTCTTCCCATACAATTTATCCAATGTTTCATCTATCCTTGGCATAGGAAAAGAATCTTTCTTTGTGATACTATTTAATTTTCGATAATCGACGCAAAACCTGACTTCTCCACTTTTTTTCTCAACTAAAACCACAGGTGAAGCCCATGGCGAATGCATGGAAAATTATGAATTACATCTGCGTCAAGCATTTCTTGTACCTTATCCTCTAATAATTTTCTTTGATTATTCGTAACTCTGTAAGGGCGTTGTCGAATAGGGCCTCGTCCCTGTGTATCAATTGTATGTTTTATAAGATCTGTGTTGCCTAATTCTGAATCTTTTGCAGCGAACAAGTCGTGAAAGTCATTTAATAATTTAGCGAGCTGTGTTTGAAATTCAGGGTCGACCTCCGGAATTACAATAGGCTCTTTTACTACGTTAGGCCTGTCCTCAACTTTATTTAAAGAAATGTTTCCGATCGCTCGAGTAGTAACTTCGATGCCACCTAACTTCGTATCCCTCGGAATTTTGACTTGATTTAACGAATGATTTTCAACTAGAATATTATATTTTCCATCTCTCGATACTTTTCCTACGAACTCCTCAATAAAAACGCCGGCCGGCAAATCTTCTGCTGGGGTAAATATAAAAGCTGTATTCGGCGGAACAAACGGAAATGACCCTTTCATTTGCGCGGCAATTACTAGCGAAGTCTGACGAGATAACGTCGTCTTTTTGACCGAAGTAACTGCCATGTCCGGAATGCTAGAAATAGCTGATCCCTGCTTATCTCTTGCTAAATAAATGCTCTTGGCTTCTCCATCAAGCCGAAATCCGTGTTTCTGGATTGCGTCCCATCCAAGGATACAGTCCTCAGAAACACCATTTGTAACAATAAACTCTTGTTCCCAAACTGACTCTCCGTATCGCACGGGTAAAGTAACGCTCCCCAGCGTGTGTAATTTTTTCTCACCTACATCGTATAAATCAAAATCAAGTTGACTGCAGATCACTTGACCTCTTTGGGGTAATTTCTTAAATAATTTCTCATGAATAATACTCTTAGACGCTCCTGTATCGAATAATGCTTGAAATGGGATCTGATGAATTTTCAATGGAATTCTCGGTGTCGATTCATTCGTTATGGTTGTTAATTTTGCGACTTGTCGGGATTTAAACGGAGGCTCCCTATCAACTGACCCGAAGTTACAGTTGATACCTATTGGTTTCTCTGATTCGGAGGCGGACCTGGAATGTTAGGCCTACTCTGGTTTTTTGCCTTTGGACAGTTGTTTGATTTATGGCCAATTTCCCGACATGAATAGCATATTGGTGGCTGAGCTTGTTCCAAACTTTGCCGTTGATATTTGTAACAATTTGTCTGAGAATGACCCTTATATCCACAAAAATTGCAAATCAGCTGTGGCTGTGTAGGCTTATGGTTGGAATCACCAGCTGGTTTTGAAAAAGGGGTTTTATGAGCTGTAGGCCTATCCGGGAATTTATTGAAAGGTTGTGCGCCATTGTTATTGTTATTCTGCTGCGGAGGTCTCCAATTCCTATCCTGGCTACTGTTACTAGTTTGGAACGAAACTTGCTTCTTATAGGGTGCACTTGATACGTTTTTATCAAATTGCAATTGCCTTACCGCTTGCGTTAGCTCCAGAAGTGCGCTCTTAATTTCCTCCTTTTCAGTTTTTGGGTCATCGACTTGTTTGCTTCCCTGTCTGATATTTGCTACGGCATTTCTGACGAATTCTTTTTGCTCCAATACTATTTCCTTTAGTTCTTTTAATTCTGCGTCTTTGTGTCCGGAGGCTCAGTCACTGCCCTAATAAAATTATGTTTTTCCCTATCCGTTTCCATGGCTTCCAGTCGCAATGCATACATTCGTGTTGCCAAAATAAGATCATTAAAATTCTTAAATTCTTTATATTTAACTTTCGATTGTAATTTGGAATCCAACCCCTCTATAAATTTTTGCATAAGAATTATAGCAAAAGATGCTTCTGAATAGCCTACAGGATACGCGCGTTTGAAAATTTCCTGCAAACGATGAGCATATTCTATAATCTTTTCCCCTGGCTTACGCTTAGCTTTATTGAACTTCTTTTGATAAAAATCAGCATTTTCGTCACCATGAAAATGATCAAGAAGAGATTCTTTAATTAAAGCATAGTTGTGAGGATGACCCTTCAAAGTTGCCTGAGCAATCGAGAAAGCTTTATCAGCCAATTTTGCCCTTAACATCTGAATAATTTTCCCCTCAGACCAACTTGATCCTTCTACTATACTTTCAAAAGATTCTAACCAGGAGTCAAAACGCACCAGGGGATTTCCAGAAAAAGAAGGAAGTAGCTGTAAACGGGAAAAAGTGTGTTGATTATTTTGGAAATCGTTCAAATCATCGACCGTGGCCGCTCTTGATGGAGAACAAGATTCCGCCATGTTTGGATTAAATTTTAAAAAATTCAAAGTTCTTCCCTGTGAATTCTGAGGGTGTTCTGAAATGTCGTTCGTAATTGCCTTAAATTCCCCTGCGTTGTATCCGACTGGCTGGGTGGGCGGGCTCGAGGACAAGGTAGAGGGTACGTAGGACAGTGTAGGGTTTGTGACTGATTGAAATGATAGTTTCTTCTGCGCGACCGTTTCCTCTTTGGAATGCTTCCCGACAGCGGCGATGTTTGTTGGATTGGCTTGCTTTGTTGCTGCGTTGGTCTCGTTTGTATGAACGTCAGCGATTGTCTCAATTTTGTTCCGTTTGCGTGATTATTGGCTTGATGTCGCTCGCCTGCTGTGCGAAGAACGGGTTGTTGGCTTCCGGAAAATTGTTCAGTTTGTCCAAAAGGAATATGATTTCCGGCTGTAGTACCTCCAAATTGTTGATGAGTTGTAGTTTCTTTAGGTATGCCGCTAGGTTGGCTACTTCCTTCAGGAACGTTCGTTGGGACGCCAGCAAGATCTCTTCCAGATGAAGGGATGTGTCGCTCACTTTGGTGATGATTTCCACGTATCTCCCGTCCTCCCGTCCTCGTCTCTGTCGGTGATGTCCCGTCTTGGAACGAAGCCGAATAGTTCTCGCTTTGTTGTTGGTGTGACCACTTGAAGGTCTATTATGTTGTAAATTTGTCCGTGTAGGCAAGTCAGAACCTGTCTCGCGTGTCGTGTGAAAATTTCCTTGAGCTCCGTCACAATTTCCTCTGTCTGCTTCTTCGTCTTCTTCGTGATCGGTACACTGGCTTTCACCTCCAGAATGGATGTCAGATACTTCAGAAGTGTCTTCGGTTGTTTCCAATCCGTCAGTGTTAATTTTCCGGCGTCGTAATTCCTCTGAATGTCGCGCATCAACGCGACAAGATGATCCCAGATTTTCGGGTCGCTCGATTGGAAATCCTTCTCCCTCTCCTTGAGGCTCTTGATGGCTAGCAGTAGGAACGGAAGCTGGCTGTTCGGTAGTTGGAAGATGCTGTCCCCTTTCTTCTTGATCTCTTGGAACAGGTGCTGGAGGTTGACGTTGAGCTGGTCTTCCATTGGTTGTCTTCTTTTTTGCAAAAAAACCCGAGACTTGTTCAAAAAAGCGTTTGTTGGGGAAGTGTTTGTGGAAACGGTTTTCTTGGGTGAAAGACGGTTTACTAGTTGGGCTATGAAGGAAGGAGAATTTCTTACCGTCGAGGTATCAGCTTTACTTTGGGCTCGTGGTTTGCGAACGTTTGAAAGGTCTACTGGCTTTACCAACTCATACGCAGAGTTCGATCTTAACTTCCTTAGCTGGGGATTATTTGGAATTGCACTAGGCTTCAAGACAGGAGAGGCAGATTTCCTAATAGTTTCTGTTGCTCTTCTCGAAGTTTTATTACCCGTAAACTTATCCGATCCAGCAAGATTTGAAGTGGAAGTTTTATCAAAATTAAGAGTTCTGGCTACACCTTCATCAATTTGAATAACTGGCTCGATAGGACTTTTAGTAGCGGATACAGGTGTGCGAGAAAGTTTATGCCTACTAGAAAAAATATTATCCGTCATTGTGGGTGAGTTCGATAGATCGCTGCCACCATTATGTAAAGCATTCTTTTAGTAATAAAAAGAATGACTTTACGTTATTAAAGACAAATTGTAATAAGAAAATGAACTCGGGAAGGCGTTACCACAATGCCGAATATATTTTATTCCAATAGGCCAAGTTAATAAAAGAATTACACAGATATGGTGTATAAATGGGAAACAGAAATACAAAAATGGAGTCATACGAATTCAGTCTTACCGTCACCGCCGTGGCGAAGATAGAATAAAGATGTCAAACGTTGAAAGAGGAAAGATAAAGAAAACGGGCTTGTCGGTCGCACAAGAAGCGATGAAAGCACTCACAATAATTATTGAATAGGAACAAATTAAACTCACTATATTTGAAGAATTAAACAACACCTGTAGCACTAAGAATAAGAACTGGAACAGGAACTAGAACTGAAGATAGTGGAAGAACTGAAACGAACTGTAGAACTATAGAACTAACTTTTGGGAACAAAAGGGTATCCTTTTATAGGTTTTGCATGCTTAAGGAGACATAGCATTTCCGACAAATGAGCTCCGGATGTCGTACGCAGAAACATTTCATATTCACGGAAATGCATGGCGCGACTTCCTACGCATGATGATTCATCCAATCGGAAATAAGTAGAGCAGAAAGTCTAATATAAAAAATAGAATTCAACGAAAGGGCAACAACACTTGAATTATGATATTTATAAAGCATAAAGGCAACGGATGTATATATAACCATATTAATAAAACAAACAATCAAGACACAATATAATTCAATAAAATTTGTATTTTATGACTTCGTTACAATATTAAGCAAATAATTTACCCAAACAATAGAACAGGTATAACATTTTCTGTTTTTTTGCATAACTAATTTTTATGTTGTTTCATGATTAGCTCTGGTTTAAACTTCTTTCATTTCAATAGTTCTTTACTTGAAGGCGAAATCGGATTTAAAAGCATTGCACAACGGTATTGCACCAACCCAATTGTCAGATCCTGAAAGAGATAGAAGACGAACGAGAAAGGAGCAGATGAAGACTATGGCAACACTACAAGAAGTCTCTCATACTGAAAAACGATTGAAATCTATTGAAGCTACTAACTCTAGCGAAACGGCCAAGGGCGATAATGCAGTTTTGGAATGTAATGACACTGATCAGGAAATCGAGAAGTTCCCACATTTATTGCACAATTCATCTAACATCCAGCAAGCCGTTGGTGATGGTGATCAGTTCATTTCTCCGTCATTCATTACTGGTGGTAAGTAAAACATTTACAGCAATCTTTATCTATTACGATTTCATCAATTTATTAAACGAAGGAGATATGCCACAAAACCCCGGAGGTATTTTGTCATTAGATACGGAAGAAAGAATCCGTAATTCTTCGTCATCATCGAATAAAGGTACAAATATTTCATTTAGTATTATTTAATTTATCAAAGAAGTATTGATTATTGTTTCTAATATTCCTAGGCTGTTGCGGATATTTCATTCACCAATGGAAATGTGAGTGGATGGAAAACTAACCTTGAGGACGAAAGCAACGTTTCGTGCAGCCCAAGTTTATCTATTACCGAGTCTTCATTATTAAGCCTTGGTAAGCGTTAATGGTTTCATTTCTTTTTGAGAAATCTACGTTTTTGTTACCTATGAAATCAACAGACACAGATGTTCATCGACCACTGAGTTCTTCCCAGAGCAGTGAGGCGTTTAATGATTGCAATGCAATTGTCAACTCACGGAATACATTTAATGACCCTGGAAGCAGTACAGATGCAAGGTATTCATACCCACCTACTGAGTGTAGCAATTATTTGACATCCGACGCTTCTCCGTCAAACAACAACGGCTCTACATACAACAGTATTCAACCATGTTGCTGTAAGAAACGACTTTGTTTATCTCACTGTAATTATTCCGTTTATACTACGTATTACTTTACAGACATTTTTTCAATATGCAGGTGGTGAGGTTGCTCATCGATTAACTCATTTGGAAACGTTAGTTTAAAAAATTTACGATATGGTATCAAGCAATGATGGCAGCAATCCTCATAAACGGTACAAAATTGCCAATAACTACCACTGCAGTGTTGTTGAAAAAAAAAATCAAACACATTCCATGTGAGAGCCTCGATGCTCTACTTACTTTAGAGGACGCTTTCATTGACATTGGATGGTCAGTCAGTGCAGTTCATTACCTTTGCCATAGCATGAACGAACTGAAAATGAGAAACCAAACCAAAAATGGCTTTGTCAGTTTAGCATTTTCCAAGCTCGTATCGAAACAACTTTGCGAGGAAATGCAGTGGAAAACGGGAGAAAGAGGAAAGGATCCACGCCCTGGAATAATTGGAATGACTAACATTCTAGCAGTAATTGGAGGTATTTTTTTATTTTCAATCTATTTCAACTGATTAATAAACTATTTTTTCCCTTTTAGTGGCCGTCAAAATAAAACTAAAGGAAAAACAACATGCGCCCATTGAGATATCACATCTTGTCGAGTTGTTACAAATAGCAAGAAAGAAACTGGCAGATGAATATCGCCAAGAAAATCAATTAACGGACGAGGACTCCAATTCAACTATTTTCCAAAAGATTGCGGAAGAAAAAGCAGAAGCGGAAAGAAGTGGGACTCCAAAAGACATTCCAGACTGTCTAAAGAAAAAAAAAGATAAAGACGTCTATTCAAATTTACAAATCCGTATTAATCATCTTGATGAAGCCATTCAAACAGTTCGGATACCATCAGTAAGGTCAACCACTGCAGATTAAGTAATCTTTATAAGTTTTGGTTGCTTTTCTTGGTTTCAACCTTTTTGCGTTTCGTTAAACATTTTACAAAAAACGTGGAAATTTTTAATAAAATATCTCCTTGGTTAAACATTTAGTCTTTCATTATATTTAATACTACTTTTTCTGAAATTTGGTATAGTATCTTGTTTTTAGACTGATTTCGTTCTAGTACATTATTACATTACATACGGAATGCGTACGCATTTACTTTTCCTTTCGTGCACCGTATTTAAACGGTACCATCCTACTGCAACGAAACAGAAATAAAAACGCTTAAAAACAGTCCGAGAAACGTTTTTAGAACTAGCATTAATGTCGTCTTGCAAAAAAGAGTCTAGAAACAGTTAAAACTGCGTATTTATTGGCAGATAATTATAGTCGGAAATCTGCGTATTATTCGCTAAACGCAGTCGAAAGACTCAGCTGAAACGCATCTCCAGCCGTTTTCACTTGCTAGGGAAGAGTGAAACCCAGTCGCCGGTAGTCAGAACAGCGCTGCCTCTACCGACGTTTAACGGGGAGATCATAGCCCGGAAGAGCTTGAGAGCGATGTGGACGGCATATGATGCCGATCCAAGATTAACAGAAGCAGAGAAATTTCAATATCTGCGGATAAGCCTGAAAGGCAAGGCCGCAGAATTGATATCACACATACATTTTGATGAAAATCAATATAAAGAAGCAATGCAGAAATTGAAAAAGAAGTTTGGGGACACGGAGAAGTTAAAATCTCACTAATGAGCTGAAAAACCTCATGGTGGTCAGGCTGGGAGATTCAGCCACAACCGATCAGCTGAGAAAGATATATGACGGTTTAACGAATGCAAGAATAGCCCTAACGAGACTTAAAGTAGACGTGGGCGGCTGTGGCGAATACATAGCGGGGGATGTGCTGAAGGCGTTGCCAAAGACACTAACCTCGCGGTGGTGGAGAGACAAATGGTTTGATGAGGACCAGCCAACATTAGACGCTATTCTCAAAGAGCTAGATCGAGAGATACGGCTCAGAGAAATGGAGGAAGGTCCGTCAAACCAGCCGCAGAGCCCGAGAAGGGAGCCTCAAGAAAGGGGAGGAAGAATGACACCCTGTTGTTTTTGTCAACAGAATCACATACACCATAGATGTATGGTAAATACTCCGCAGGCCACACGAGGGCTATGTGAGCAGGAAAACCTTTGTTTGAAATGCCTCGGCAAATCACACAGAAAGGAGCATTGCATAACGAAAGTCCCTTGCAGAAACTGCGGGAGTATAGATCATAGCCCAGCGCTAAGCCTGTCCAGACAAAAACAATACGGGCCAGTCAGATAGCAGTCCCCGCAAAGACCGATGAATCGATCGGTGACAATAGACGCCAATGTGAACTGTGCGCAGACAACCTCGATCGGGCTGCCAACATTCACGACGGTGCTTCAAGGGAAGAACAAGAGAAAAGTAAAAGTGCTGGGGCTGATAGACTCGGGGAGCGAGAAAACGTTCATTCGACCTCGTTCATTCGAGAAACATTCATTCTAATCAGAAGATTAAAAGCAGACGAAGAAGAAGAGGGAGAAATAAGAGTGAATACGTTTGGGTCAAAACAAGCGGGAAGCGCAGCATTGAAGACATACAGAGTATGGATGACCCCCGAGAAGCAGGGAAAAAAAAATTAAGGCCACGGCAATAAAATACGTGGCGAAGGCAACCCCTAAAGTCCGGTCAAAGCTGGTAGAAAGCTTGACGGAACAGGGGGAGAAAATCGCAGATGAAAGACATTTAAAGCCCGCAAATAAAAAAGAATTTGACATGATAATAGGATGTGACTATTGCTGGCAAATTCCGAAACATCAGACGAGACAAGGGCCAGACGACTCAGTGGCGTGCGCCAGCAAGCTGGGGTGGATTATTTTTGGAGCACCCTCAGCTGAGAGTCAGAAAGAAGTATCGGCAAACGTGATTACACAGGCCGATGTAAAAAAGCGATAGTAGACTTCAAAGAATTTTGGGCCTTGGAGCACATGGGAGTTACACCCCAAGAGTTAGCGCGCATTTTGGCGTCTACTTTTAGTTCAACTTTTTCAGTGAACTTGCGTTTTTGCGTCAACTGTCCGGTAGATGGTTGAACCGGTTGACCGTTTTGGCGCCAACTGCAAGGGTAAGTTGAACTGAAAAAGTTGAACTTCTTCAACGGTGGTCCAAACTACCGTTGAGCTCTAGGTCAACCGTGGTAGAGCTAATTTTTTTTACGCATTTCGTTTTCTGTAGAAAATAAGTATTGCAACCTTGTTTATTGCAGACGTTGTTTGTATTTTTAAACTTGATTTTCTTTTACTTTTTTTTAGTTGTTTGAATTTACAGATTCAATCAAAATGGAAAGTCCTTTTTATTATGTAAGTGAAACAGAAGAAGTTATTCCAAAGAAAGAATGTTGGAATGGGAAAAAAACTGCCACACAAGTAGCAATTGATGCTGAGGCTACCGAAAGTTTTTTGGGTAAGTTATTATATTATACTTAGTTCATTTATAATTTATAATTTAAAACATCAACCCATTTACATTTAGGTTTATTAAAAGATAAATGGGCAATGTTAAGCGATTCGAAGACAGGCAAACGGCAAATTTGGCACTGCATAGCCACTGAACTAGAAGAAGCTGCATTTTCTATTCGTGGCAGTGATAAAATTCAAACGTGCAAGACCAAATGGGAAAATCTACGCAGAGAATATAGAGGCTACATTTCTAAAAATATTGATTTATAAAAATGTCAGATTCACTTTCTTCACTGGATGATTGGATTTCATTGTAAATATATTGCGACAGAAGAAGACATAATGTTCTTTTATCTGCCATATTACCTAAATTTATAGAAATGTTATTATACATAGTCACTTCAATCAATAATAAAATACTTACAAATATTTAGGATGAAGTTTTTAGATAATAAGATGGTTGTATTAATAATAACTTTGACAATTATAAAATCGTACAATGTTACAAAAAATGTAAACAAAAATAAGCAGACGAAAATGTAGCAGGCAGCCACCTGGCGGATGTCAATTGACATTAACTGTCATTTTACCGTAAACTAGTAGTTCAGCTGGGCAGTTCAACCTCAGGCCATTTTAACGTCAACCACTCACAATAGTTGAACCAAAAAGGTTGAACTAACGGTTGACGCCAAAATGCGCCCTTAGAAGATCCGGGGTTCTTGAACAACTATCAGAACACGATAAAGAAAGACCAAACGAGCAGATATGAGATTCTGTTCCAGCTTAAGAATAACAGAAGATCGATGGAATCAAACAAAAATATATCTACAGTCAGATTGACAGGGCTGCTGAGAAAAATGAAGCGGGAGGACAAGGTGGCCTACCACGAAGTTTTTCAATAGTATCTCGTAAAAGGCTACATAGAAGTAGGAGACAAAAATTATACGGGAGTATGCACAGACCGGTGATAAAAACAGAGGCGGCAACAACCAAAATCAGGCCGGTGTTCGACGGTTCAGCCCACCAACAAAATAGGCCTAGCCTAACCGACTTGTTACAGACCGGGCCGAACTTGAACCCGGAACTGCTGGCGGTACTGCTAAGATTCAGGCAGAATAAGATAGCGTGGATGGCGGACATAAAGGAGACTACCCTAAATTAGTCGGACAACTGGGGTCACACTTATATGTGGACGATTGGTTGGGGGGAGCAAGCAGCATCCCCCAAGCAATCGAGATGATAACTCAAGCCCAGGAACTCTTCGGTTCATCCAGAATGGAACTCAGAAAATGGACAACGAACAGCGCGGCACTGAGAGAACAGTTGCAGGCGTTAGAGTTCCAGAAGGGAGAAGTTACGATGGGAGACGACCCGGAAAAAACCGTAAAGGCGTTGGGAGTCACTTGGGATCCGGAGACGGACTCATTCAGATTCAAGCCCTAAAAAATAGTAGAAGAGGCCGAGGAGATGAAAAAAAGGCCAACGAAAAGAAAGCTATTCAGTCTAGCGTTAAAAGTCTTCGACCCGTTGGGGTTAATATCACCGGTGACGGTGTTAGCGAAGATCATTATGCAGAAGATTTGGATAGATAAGACAGGCTGGGATGAACCAGTCTCGGCAAGCATAATGCCGCACTGGGAGACTTTTATAAAAGGGTTATCAGACCTAACGAAAACTAAGCTGGGAAGGTGGATTGGAGAGATCAGTTCACCGAAGCTACACTTATTTTGTGACGCAAGTAATGATGCGTATAGTGTAGCAGCATACCTGGAGAACGGGAAAGAAACAAAGCTGTTATGAAGGAAGACAAGAATAGCGCTGGACCGAAAAAAGTCGGTGTCGACCCCCAGACTCAAACTGCTCAGTAATTTACTAGCAGTCCGACTGGGGGAATATATCGAGAAGTCACTTGGACGGTCGTTTGAAAAAACGTTGTGGACAGACTCGGCTATAGCCTTCTGGTGGATGAAAGGCGAGTCGGGACGTTGGAAGCAATTCGTCCACAATCGGGTGACGGAAATAAGGAGTAAAATCGACATAGAGGCGATAAGGCACTGTCCATGGGTTCAGAACAGAGCTGATATCGCTTCGAGAGGGGCATCAGTAAGCCAATTGAACCACAAGAAAGATTGGTGGACAGGACGAAGCTGGCTGGATTAAGAAGAGAGTTGGCCGAAAAATCCAGCCCAAGTGGAGCAGAATTGGACAGAGGAAATCAAAAAGGAAGAAAAAAAAGAGGTAACTCAATGTAGCGTTTCGATACGGGAAAAAGAATGGCACGAAAGCTATAGTACGCTGCGTACAATAATCAGAGTCTGTGCGACAGTAAGAAGAGCGGTGGGGAAGTTCAAGGGACAGCCAGACCCCGAAACTCCGCAGGCAGAAGTAACTGATAAACCGGTAAAAAGCGGTTCAGCATACTCTCAGAGAAGTCATGCAACCCGAGATGGATCTATGGCGTAGGATGCAGCAAGACGCGTACCCCGAAGTACTAGCAGCGGTAAAGAAAAAAAACCCTGGAAGAACGAAAAACTAAGAATATTAGGCCTGTATTGGGATGAGAAAAACAGGCTAATTAGATGCAACGGCCGGCAAGGGAACTGGCTAAAACTTAACGGCAGAGAAGCAGTTGTCTTGCTGCCAGAAAACCACTATATAACAGGCAAGCTCATAGAACAGACACATGAACGTATAAAACATACAGGAGCAAGCACCACGATGGGGGAAGTACGGAGATCGTTTTGATGAAATGAACTTACGAACATGTACAGGGTTATTTAAAATTCCCATAATCTTAGTAAAACACAGTCGACTGGAATGAGAACTCTTCTTCGCAAGGGAGGTAGTAAAACCGTCAACAGAAATATAACTCAGAATTTAATAACATTTAGAAATGTTACTGAATTTTTTTCAACACAAGAGCAATATGACAGTGAAAGGAATGGATTTTTGTATAAAAAGAACAAAGGGAGCAGCAATGGTAAGTCTCGATTTTGAAAAAGCTTACGAAATGATAGATAGAACCTTTTTATATGAAGTGCTATTTAAATTTGGTTTCCATGACACTTTTATTACTTATGTAAAATCTTATACGAAATCTCAGCTAGTAAAGTTTTTATCAACAAAGCATTTTGAGAAGAAATTTGCCTAACAAGAGGGGTAAGACAGGGTGTATTTATATATCGTTTTTATTGAGCCTTTTCTCAGACAATACAAAAAAGAAATCGAACCAATAAAAATTGCCCAGACAAGTCACCAAGTTCGTGCTTTCGTAGACGACATTTAAAGTTTTATTTACAACCCGAAGTAACTAACAAAATTCGAACGATGCATTGAAGTCGTCGGGAATGGCATAAATTCAAGGGTAAATAAGAAAAAATCCCATTCTTTAAAAAAGGTGATATGCAGAAGCAATCCAACGGCCAGATACCTGGGGCCGTATTCCGACTGGGGCCTAAGTTTTTTACTTTGACTTTGGCTGAAGTCGGAAAAAATATACTTTGCTTAGCACGAAATTTTTCTTACTTTGACTTAAGCAAAAGTAGCGATTCCGAGTCTAAAATTTATCTAAAAGTAAGCATACTTTCCAAAGTAAGTCTAGAATAATCTTACTTTGGGCTTTGATGGGAGGAGTCTCAATTAACCAATAAGAAAAGTCGTTTGAGAACGAATTTTCAATTTTCGTCTGCAAGTAAACTGTCGAATCGGTGACTCAAGTGTGAATTTCGTTCAAGGTTAATTTGGATTAAAAAATAGTAAAATCAGTGATAAAAATGGCCAAAGATGTTGGTAAAAACTTAAAAAACTTGTGGACGTTACATGAAACCGATGTATTGGTAGACGAAGTCGTTTCACGAAAGGTAAGCGTCTGTCAAATATGTTTAAAAGATGTTATGAATTTAAAAAAAACTTTACTTCATGTTTATTTTTGTTTTATTTTAGGATTTGTTGTTTGGGAGTCACAGTAAGACTGTTACCCAAAAAGATAAGAAAAAAGCTTGGGAGGACATTGTTAGAACAATTTCTCAGCAATGTCCGACTGAACGTTATAAGGATTTGGAAGCTACGAAGAAAAAATGGAACAATTTCAAAGCAGAGGCCAAGAAAGAGTGTGAAAAATACATAAATTCTCTTAAACAAACAGGTAAAATATTTTTTGAGTTTATAATATACATGTTTCACATAATCTTATGCAAAATTTTTAGGCGGAGGGGAACCATATACTCTAAAGCCCATGTACATGCAAATGTTGAATAACTTTTTTGGAAATAGGAATCCAGCCCTAGCTGGAAATTTCATCGATGTATTGTAATTGTTTTAGTCTATAATTAATAATACATAACAATAAGTATTAATATTCAATATTCAGGGAGGATTGGAATCTGAAACCACAGGAGATCTTCCTCAAATCCAGACAGAAGAGAGAAACGATGAGACTGCTCTACATCAGGCAGAAAATGAAAAGGAATACGAAGTCCATATAGTTCATGAAGATCATCACAATAGGTAAAAGTTGTTATTTATAAATTAATAAACGGTTTATTTGTATTAATTATTATTTTTTAAAAGTGAAAACGAAGACCACTTTGCTGGAACAACCATGTATGCTGATTGTTCCCAACTGGAAGAGGTTTTTGAATTGTCTACCGACGGCAGCATAGCTAATTCGACGCCAGTTCCAACTAATCCGTTATTAGAGACAACAGTCCGACAGAAAGCGTCTACACCATCGGCGCCGGATATGCCGGCTAATTTAAAAAACACGATGCTTTCTTCACGCGATCGTTTTTGCGACGTTGATGGATCCGGCACTTCATCGCCATCAGGATCTTCGTCCAACAACATAAAGAGGCAAACAACTTCCTCTTCAACACCGCCTTTGGGCAACGGAGAAGGTGTACGGGGAGGAAAGAGAAGGGTCCAGGCAATCGTTAGTTCCACTAAAATCGCCCATTGCGCCAAATCGTCCGAAATCATTGAAAAAATGTTGTTGAATGAACGACTTAATTTATTGAACACTGTACTGATGGTGCGCGAACGTTTAGGCGACCCTATCGTTGACATGAAGAAAGAAGTGCCTGAGGCGACCCTATCGTTGACATGAAGAAAGAAGTGCCTGATGATGTTTTGGACTTTCTTTACGATTTGAAAAAAAAACTTTGAAATGTTTGGCCCGAAAATACAAAGTTTTGCTGCAAACTTTTCAATTATTTTTTTATTTTAACACAAGAAGAAAACTATATTATGTACATAGTTGTGTACGTACAAACTCGTGTATTTTAAATTATCATTTAGCAAAACATGAGTCAACGACGGTTGCCAAATTGATTGGCCGCTATATTGTCTCTTTTTAGGAATCCTGCACGGCGGAGTCTCAATTTCTCTTGCGCAGCGGTTTCATTCGGTCGCCATAGTGCCCATCCATTGAATTCGTGTTCCCCGTCGTCACCAATGTCTTCTTCTTCGGGTATTTCATCAAGGAAATCGGGTAAGCGGCGATAATGCGATAATGCGATATTGTGTAGGACAAAGCATGCCATTATAATTCTGTAAATTACGAAATAAGTATTTTTATATAAAAAAAAATTACCACACTGTTTCATTTTTAAAAAAAACCTTTAGTTTATTTGCACCTGCAAGCCCTTCCGGGCTGAACACGCAATTCTCCGTGCAGTGAATGAAACCTTCTTTTTAAAAAGCCAAACGCCCGTTCAATAATATTTCGAGTCCTTATTTGTGCCGTGTTAAACCGTTCCTTGAATAGAAAATCATGCATTATTCCTTTAAAAAAAACTTTATGAAAATCTGAATAGATTACTTGATCATTATTTCTTGTAACTGCATATGGAGTTAAAAGAAACGGCGTACACGCATACCCACTATCTCCTACCAAAAATCCATCACCAAACCGCCCATTTTTCAATTCTTGGCCAATTCGACTGTCCGAAAATATAGCCGCATCATGGCAACTGCCCGGTTTTGATGCATTGACACTTAAAAACTTTCCATTGGCATCGCAAATGGCCTTTTTTAAATAAAAAAGGTGATGAATTAGATATAATAATAATTAAGTTGGAAAGTTTTCAACCTGGACATTGATGGAGTGAAAATGTTTACGATTAACATAAAAGATTTCATCTTTATGAGGTCTTGATATTTTAATGTGCGTCCCATCTATAGCTCCAACAACGCCTCTTAAGCCAGCAAAAGCAGCGAAACCCTCCTTCACCTATTTAATGTAGAATTCTCTAATAAATGCATATTATTATTTTGAAATTAAACGACCTCAAGTATATCGTCGGGATATTTAATGTGTGTAGACGCAATGGTGCTGAGAGCATACGACACATCACGCACACATCTGCAAACAGATGGTTGACTTAATCTTATTACATTTCCAACCGTACTCTGAAATGTCCCTGTGGCATAGAACTGTAACGCAACCAAAATTTGGATTTGTGGGGTTAGGTAACGTCTCCCATGTAACCTTCTCTCAAGTTGGTGTCCGATTAAACCTAAAGCATTTGCTTGTAATATATTTGAAAGATGCATTACAATTATGCTTATACAAAATAATACTCACTAACAATATAATCAATAGATGGTTTATCGAATCGGAACGTCTTGTAAACCTGTTGATTGTCAAAAACATAAAAAATTTCACCCCTTCTCAAATAGAATTCATTCAATCGTTGAATACGCTGAATTCTTCTTTCGGCCAATATCTCATCTTCCTCATCACTGTCAATATCACTGTTATTGCTGGAAATTATACTTTCAACTTCATCGAAATCTTTTAACATGTCCTCCAAATCACCAATAACATCCTCATAAAGCATTTTGTTGTTACACCGAATAAAAACAAATAGAATGTCGTCTGCAAATTTTCAATATTTTTTATTCTTAAGTATACTTTAGACCCTTCAATCCACTTTTTTATTGGATTGAAAACAAAGTAAGCTTTGATGTCCGACTTTGGCATTTCTGACTTTGACTTTGACTTAAAATCGTGTCAGAATACGCTTCCTTGTCACTTTTGTGCTAAGTACGATTTCAAGCATAAAAATTCAAAGTCAAAGTACGAAAAGCGTACTTGAAGGGCAGTCGGAATACGGCCCCTGGATAAACTCAGTGGAGAAAATGCTTGGAATATGGCAGCACCAAAATATTTCAATAACAATTGACAAGCTGCACCACACTGGTTACAAAAATACAGCAAACTATACGAAACAATTTTAACAGCCTACTAAATACAATGCAACAAAAAGTAACATTTTTAAACAGTTTTATTGTTAGGTTATCTTAGCCCAAATTTTACCAATACCAAAACAATTTTCAGACAAAATTCAACAATTAGGACACAATTTGATATGGAGGCATCAGCTAGAAAGCATAGAAAAAATAGCTTTATCAAACTATACCAGAAGAAGGTTTAAATATTGTAAATGCAAAAGTAAAGTAAAGTTTCCTTTAAAAAAAAAACAATTTTAAATGATTTCACATCTACAAAGAATGGCAAAAAGGGTTTAAGAATGAAGTTTTAAAATATTGGATTGATCTTAAATTAAGAAAAAATTTTCCAGGGAACCCAGAAGGAAACTGTGAAACACCTCAAAAATTTTTAATATCATTAACTAAATCTCTAATAAAACTACCAGGAACGAAAAAACTAACCCAGATTATTACGGCCAAAGAAATGTGTACTAGTGTAATACGAGAAGAACAAAAACTTTCAAAATCATTTCAAAATGTCCAAATATACATTTTAAACGTGGATTAAAATTTCAGCAATATAATAAAACTTTCGTTTCAACGAAACAACAAGTGTCTCTATTTGTCTTCCCTGAAAAACTAAAATGAAGCAATATTTTTAGCAGCTAACATTAGCTTAATTATATGGAAGAAATGGAATACACCAAATTTCACGTATTATTTTATGAATTCAATTCAAATGTTATCGAATGAATTAGAAAAATGCCCAGATGATATCAAATGGTTTGAAACTTAACATTTTGTAAACATTCAGCAGTGCCACCAGAGTCATAACCTGGTTGCTACACGCTGTGCTGTAAATGCCACAAGGGTATGTTGGGACTGTGGTTAAAATTTCACCGATTTTGTGGGTGGAGCTGGCAGCAGTACAGAGCCATCTACTGCATAGATCTAGAGCTATCCTGACATCCTGAAATAAACCGAAGGAGGCAGGATATTACACCAATAGAACGGTCCAGAATATAGCACCCCCGATTGTAAAGCGGGAGTCCCGAGTTCGAATCCAGAATCAGTCTTTTCTTTTCTCCCTTTCGAAATGTAAGCTGGTCACGCGCTGCGCAAGGTTCCGCTTTCCACTGTTTTTTCCACTCATTTCAATACGATTTTAATTACCAAACAGTGGAAATTGGAGCGTGGTTTGGGATATTAGGCCTCGCTGGCAATTTAGTTTTTGGTGCAGGAGGTATTGCACGCATGACAGGCCGTTATTATAGTAGGCCATGCTTGAAAGACACGCTTGACTTGGCCATGCGACTACTCAACTTACCCTTAACGGAAAGGCATGCGGAAAACCGGCTTCAATTCGCGCTTCACTACCGCGATTACCCTGCTGAATGGTGGGGCAATGTAATTTACAGCGACGAAAAGACTTTTGGGTACCGTAATTTATTTTATCCATTTGGCCATTTGAACCCTTTTCCGGGTAGTTTTTTAAAATTCGAGGTTATTAGAAATATATTTAATCTCTTGCTCTTAGGTCTGACGAGTGCGGCCGTGCTTTTGCGTACAGACCAAATGGAACGAGGTTCAATCGCGAACATGTTCAAGTCCATGACAGCAGCGGAAGAAAAACCGTACCCGTTTGGGTGTGTTTTTCGGCCATCGCTGGAGCTGGTCCATTTTTAAAAATTAATGGCCGGTATGTGAAAGAAAAGTACATTGAAATTTTGGATAATGAATTCCTTCCGTGGTAACGCCAACATTATGGCGAACAACAAGTTCGTTCTGTTCAGGACACATCCCCTATCCACACAGCCCGAATCGTTACCCAATGGTTTCGGGAGCATCCCCAAATTGCACTGTGCCATGGCCTTCTAAGGGAGCGGACATTGTGGAATATTTTCCACCGCCGGAGACTGCCGACTCAGGGTTCTAAATAGTGGGTGAGTTTTTGGTGGCCTAGCCCTTGTGAGGAACCAGCGTATGGTGGGCGGCGTCTCAGTTGAGAGTTGCCGGGTGAATATATGGACGGTTCCTTATAGGGAACCGACCGTAGGCAGGACGGGCTTATGGGCCGGACACACGGCAGCCCCAGAAGGGGACCGTAGAGAATAGATTATCAATGAAAAAATATAAGTACTTACTTATAGAAGTATATACGAGGTCCCGGTGAAGTGGCGGTAGAAAACGAGGTGGTTGACGGCGAGTGCGGGCAAGGTGGCGGACGGCGGCGAACGGCAGACTAGTGTAAAGCATTCTTTTAGTGATTGAAAGAATGACTTTACGTTATTTAAGACAAATTGTCATAAGAAAATAAACTCGGAAGGCGTTACCACAATGTCGAATATATTTTATTCTAATAGGCCAAAGGATAATAAAAGAATACGCAATTATACGATATAAATGAGAAACGGGAATATAAAATGGAGTTATGTGAGTTTAATCTTACCGTCACTGCCGTGGCGAAAATAAAATAGAGATGATAAATGTTATACGGGAAAATAAGATAATAAGGCTGCCGGTCGCACAAGAAGCGATGAGGAGTGCTCACAATAATTATTGAATAAGATATAAAATTGAACTCAGTAGACTTTAAAATTAAACAGCACTTTGTAGCACTAAGAATGAAAAACTAGAACTGGAACTGGAATTAAAACAGGAGAAAACTGAAGAGAATTGAAGAGAATTGAAGATAACTGAAACACTGAAGTGGACTGACTTTTGGGAGCAAAAGGGCATTCTTTTATACTTCCACAAGAATGAGGGAAACATAGCATTTCCGTCAAATGACTCCGGATGCGGAATGTCGCACACGCATTTCGTATTCATGGAAATGCATGGCGCGATGTCTTACGCATCTAGCACATCCAATCAGCAACAAGCAGGATGTCAAATATAATATAAAAATAGATTTCGGCGAAAGGGCATCAACACTTGAAGTAGGACATTTATAAGACGTAGTTTATCAAAAGAAGGGCAGTGGACGTAACATATAATTATATTGACAAGAACAACAAACAGACACAATCTAATTCAAAGATTGTATTTTATCATGGCTTCGTTACACTAGGCGGCGGACGGCGGAGAACGTCGGGCACAACAACAACACAGCGAGGGACAACAAAAGAAAATACTAAGAATAATTACCAGAGACTTGTGAGCGGCTTCGGTGTAAAAACGTGAGTGTATTACTTAGGCCTAATCGGCCCTTATATATACCCATACAAAAACCCACCGGTCAGGAGATCGCCGCTGACTCTTCTTTCTCCTGACCGCGGGATAGCCCCTTCCTACGATATTCCAGTTTCCCCCCCCCCTCCCGATACTTGAAGGATTTCCCTGGCGGCTACTATTCTTCTTTCTTACGTTGGTTCTTGGTGTATGGTTCGGTCCTCTCTTGCTAGAGACCGTTCTACATAGATGGGGAATATGTTAGCATGTTTCAATATCATATTTCGGGCTCCCGGGTTTTTATTAAGCGGCGCGGACGGTCTTTTCTCCTGCCAAGCTTACTCTTTAGTCCGATGCACGGTAGGTTTGTTTATGTCGCGGGACTTGGCTTGATTTCTTCGCCTGGAGTTTCTGTGTCTCCGTCCCCCGGGTCTCACCCGAATTTCCTCTTCAAATCCCGGCCCTTGTTCCAGACTGTCGGTCGGACATAAGATTTTCTGAAAGACATGAACCCCATCTAAAATCTGTGATGACTACAAATACAATTTGTAGTAGATTTGTAAAAAAAAATTTGTCTTTATAACGGAAATTTGTCTTACCCCTTAGCGATGTAAGCACACGAGCTCATTCATGTGTCGTTTCCATAGTACCGTCTAGTATAGTTTTTTCCGCATTTTCCCATATCCTAAAATAACCCACGTAAACTACTAAGTAACTTAGCTATACATTCACGGACACCAACCAATTGTCGACATAGAAATGACGAGTAACTTGAGTCATGAGATCGTCAGCGTTTTAACCGTCTCGAACTGCTTGCCGCAATGCATCAGAACAGACAGCAGGTGACGAGGCGGCTCCGAATAAGTGGACGTCCATTTGGTACACATCTGGTGGATCTCTACAACCAGGCATGCGCCATATAAACCGAAAGGCCAGCCCGTCTGATGGGCGGACCCGGACCTAGTGGAACATTTTTTCGACATCTGCGACGACTGGTACGGCGAATTGGCGAAAACGTAGAGGCACGCCGATGAGGCTTGTTAGGAAGTCCGGTCCTTTCAACAAATAATCGTTAAGGCAGACGCCTTGGCTCTTCGCACGTAAATCGAAAACCACTCGACATTTTCCGGGTTTGTTTTGAGTCATATGTCTTCGATATACCCAGCGACTTTATATAAGTTTTATAGCATTTGAATGTAATTAAAATATGAATGAATATTAAACGACAATAGGAAATTGTTTATTCAATTTCTAAAACTTTTATTGGGATTGGCGGTGAAATAGGACTGGGAGAAATAGGACTGACTTTTGAAATATTTCAGGTCAGTCCTATTTTTTCAAGGCACTAGTCCTATTTCTATTTAGAGATAGTCCCATTTTTTAAATTGTTCCAACTGGAACGATGAGCCACCAATCTGATAGGCAATGTGTTGTGTAAACGCATCGGCTTATATCCATTTTCGTTTTTACAATACCGATGGTGTTAACTCATTACTTAAATGGTTCACAAAACCTTTTTTTCTTATGCTATTTTCATTAAAATCACAGGAGAACATGAACTTTATTGTATTTAATAGAGTTCATTTAACAAAATACTATTAGAGCGAAATCAGAAATATTTATTACTTATATTGCACTTAATGTGGTCATAGCAAACTTTTCCAATTGCACTAATGTTTCACTAATTCATACTACTATCGTTACATAATATACAGCTCTTACATATTCTGATTTTGCTCTAATAGTATTTTATTAATTATTTATTAAATGCCATGAAATTACATGTCCAGTAACGGAGGAGGTGCAATACGTTATTCCATAGGCATATTTTAGGTGGTATGTTTGAACTCGGCCACTTTTTTCACTTATTGTAGTGCTCGACCTCTTGTGTTTTTAATCATTTCTTTTGGTTGCCTTTGTTAGTTTATTAACGTTAGCGATTAATTTTTGCAACCCACACATTGTCTTCTTCATTCGTGTGAAAAACAGCCGCCTTAATAATTTATTGAATAAACAATGGTAAACCCCAAAATTAAAATTATCTAACAATTTTATTTTATTAGACATATATGTCTTTGAAAAAGCTTTCATGGAGGGATCTCCTAAAGCACTCCTGAGCATATCACCAACAATATCTTGAATTGAAAATATTGGCATGTTCCTCCACAATTTTCCAGCTTCTTGTGGCCTTCCTCATTACTTCTCAATGGTATGCTTTAGGAGGCTTTTAGGAGGCTCCCAGGAAAGAGATGCGCCGTGTGGGACTCTATCACTTCCTTCGCCATATCATCCCCGAAAAATTGATGCGTAATTTTCTGTAGTGTTTTTTTGCTCCCCATATGACCTGAATACTTGTCATTATGACCTGCTGTTAACACTATGTGTTTATATTCGGGAGCGACACATAGTAGTAGCCACTGCTTTTCCCATTTCGCTTTTCTTTTATAAAGTTTCTCTTCTTCCAACGAAAAGCACCTTGCAGCACATCTTTGTGATCCCATTTTTTCAATAATTTTTCTCCAATTTTCTGAGATCCAGTAATTTTATCTACTAATAAAACGTCCGCTTGGGTGTATTGTACCGTTCCAATAGCTATGCACCGACCATCTGTTTCCGTTTCAGTGATGGAGGTTCGGTAACGAGACAGACAATCGGCGTTGGAATGTAGTTTACCATCCCTGTATCTGATCTCAACGTCTAATTCTAATAAACACAAGCTCCAGCGTGCTAATCGTCCTGCTAAATCAATTTTTGTCCGAACCCAGCAGACAGCTTCATGTTCCGTTACAATTATTTCTTTGCAACCCCACACAAAACTGCGGAATTTCTATAAACTCCAGATGATACCTAGACATTCTTAATTCTTAGTTCTTAATATTCGAAATTTTCTAATTTAGTACTTTTAAGAATAAACAGTATTCTTAATAATTAAGAAATAATTAGTATTCTTAATAATTAAGAAATAATTAGTATTCTTAATAATTGAGAAATAATTAGTATTCTTAATTTAATAATTTAATTATTCTCTTAATTCTTAATAATTAGTTCTAACTTTTACCTTCTTCCTTAGTTCTTAATAGTTTATCTCTGATATTGACAACAGTCTACTGCCATACGTCGATGGATATTCTTTCCCATCTTTGGATTGTGACAGCACTGATCCGATGCCATATCCACAGGCGTCCGTCATGATTATCATCGGTGCTTCCTAATCTGGGTGAGCTAATCGGAGCCGCTATTAACATTTGTTTCAACGCTAGGAAATTTGCCTGTTGGGTCCCTTCCTAAATAAAAGGTGTCCCTTTCTTGGTTGGTCTCGTCAAACGTTGTGCTAACTAAGCGAAATTTTTAATATGTTGTTTGTAGTAAAAACATAGTCCGACAAAGCTTTGGATACGTCTAATTTTTTCTGTTGACCTTTAACGCCACCTAGTGGCTAATCATATCCTTTAAAGGGAAACTCTCTATTTAATTTAAGTCTTTACAGAGACATCATCAGATACGTTGAGGACCGAGTATGACACCTACGGTGCTGCCCTCGCGGGCAGAGCTGTAGGGGGCACGTACAAATTTAGTGAGCCCTTTTTTGTTTTTCTTTTTTGTTTTTCTTTTTGGGAGGGTGACCAGTAGGCTCGTTTTAAGTCTCGACACAGACAGTAGCAAGTCGTTCCGTTTTCTCATCAAGAAAAATTTGTCTCAGTTTCTTTGTCCTCTGTCAAGATTTCAATTGTCTCGTCGGTCTCTCCCCTAAACCAGAAATAAAGTGCGCGTCCTTTCACACACCACCATTCATCATCCTCATTTCTCTCTCTGTTGCACTCTATGCACGAGAGTCTGCATCATGGTATGCCATGGCTCTTCCAACTTTTCGATTCGGGGTATGGGCGCTGCCATTGTTGGAGTTGACTTTGAAAAGGCCTACGACCTGGTAAACAGGTAAGTCCTCTGGAGGATTCTGGATATCATGGGCTATCCCACAACTTTCGTCCGTTGTTTACAGACTATGTATTCTGCAACGGGAATGTCAATCCTCAACGGGTCGGAGGTGGCTGGGGTGGTTAATGATATTCAGTCGATTCGCCAGGGATGCCCCCTATTTGTCCATTTCTTCGTCCTATACGTTGAGCCATTACTTGTGCGCTTATCTAAAGTTCTTCAGGGTGTATCCTTATTTAATGGAAAACTCACTGTCAGTGAGTCTTTGTTGATGACGTAACAATTTTCATTTCTTATGACAAAGATTTTACCAGGGCAGGGCAAGTCCTTGGCTTGTTCTGTCAGTGGACAAAGGCAAGGATGAATAAAGAGAAAACGAAAGCCCTGGGACTTGGGACTTGGAGATTTAGATTGATTTGGCCTCTTTAGTGGCTTGTGACCCCATCAACATTGTCCCTGTTAGGAATTAAATTCTCCCACTCTATAGCCGAGAGTGCTGATATGGTCTGAAATGATGCATTCGGCTCTCTAAATGGTATTCTGCGAGAGAATGCCTGTCGACGATTTAACCTCTACCAGAGGGTAATTTTCATCAAGTCGAAGGCTCTCTCCAGAACTCTGTTCATTGCACATGTACTACCATGCAACTAAAGTATGGCTGACCTGATTTCAAAGGCTGTCCGGAAGATCCTATGGATGGGTAAAGTAGAAACGCCGAAGAAACATGTAACTTATCGTTCTTACTTCGTTCCCAATGAGTCACCGAAAAACATATAACCATTGGATTCTGGAGGGAACCACAATGGGAAAGCTAAAGATCCTGAGGCCTAATCTTGTTCGGCCACGAATCTAGAAGGAGACTGCAGCCCTTCCTAGCAACATTAGAGTGACCATGTTCGTGTTCAACCAGCGACTTCTCCCTACCAGGACCAGATGACATCGGTTGGATCCCACCAAGGACGCGTTATGCCCCATCGGCCACCAATACCCCGAAACCGATGAGCATCTGATGTTCCAGTGTCCTGCACGCCTCACCGTTTGGAGCTGGTTGGAAGGTTCTATGCGTCGAATGGGCTGCAGTTCGACAAACGAAGATTTGATTCGTGGCCATTTTGGGCCGAAAGGTAATCTCCGGCAAGCATTTACTCTTCTGGCTGCATACCTCTACCTCACCAGGAAGGCAAGAGCCCATCTAAGGATCCCACGAAAAGAAGAAGTAGAGAGCTTATGGAAAAAACTTTGTCCTCCTTAGATAATTCCCCTCTCTTCTTGTTTTATATAAAGTCTCACATTTTAGCTCATATTTAGTTTTTTGATTTTTTTTGTCATTCTTTACTAATTCTCTACCTAAATATGTAATTTATTTTTATATTTGCTTATTGTTATCTCTTTCGAAATGTCAAATAGTTTTGTTTACTTTTGTTTATTGTTACTATCCAACCATCAAATCCTTTACATTTGTTTGTTTTTGTTTTGTTTTTGTAGTAATTGCCAGTTTGCCAAATTTGTGATAGTCTGCCCCAATAACGTCTGCATCTCAGGGAGAAAAACTGTTTATTATTTTTTTGTTTAAAATTCAATGAAATCAGGAATGTAACTCGAAAATAAAAGATTATTTTATTTACAAAAAAAAATGGGTGACCGCATGGGAAAACGGGATGCTGTTGGCATCAAACTTTTTAACTTTTGTCAACTCCCATGACGACTCTTCATTAATTTTTCTTTTTCTTGACTTTTTCATAGATATTCGTTACAATCTATCTCACGTAGTTCTTTTCACAAGTTATATTATTTTTGCTTTTCAAGTAAAAATTGTAAAAATTTTGTTTGTCTATTTCATTTTTTTTTCATTTTTTTCTCTTGTTCAAACATAAGTACCTTTAATCTGTTACAGTATGTTACAGTGCTACACTCTTGTCAATGTTATATACCCCCATGTTGTTCCCGTCCTACTCTGGATATGACTGTAGATGAGAGTTCGGTAGTAGCGGGCAAGCAGACGTTCTTGAGCCTAGCCGAGGCAGTCTATTTTTGCGCCCGTCTACAGGAAGACCTACAAGAAGGTGCCTTGCTTAAGCTGGCTTCCCTTCGCGAATCGTGTATGTAACCTATTGTTTCGTGTGTTAAACTGTGTATGCTTGAGTGTGTGTGAATATATATAGTTTAAGACACAAACTCGCCGCTCGAGCCGTCTTATTTTTATTGAGCGTGAACTCCCAACTTACAACAAATCATGTTCATAATTATCAAATTCCACTTCCTCTCTATTTCGACTATATACTTAAACTTAAACCTTTTTCTTGTACATTTGTAAATTTCTTTCCTCTTTCATTCTTCACAATCTAAATCCTTTCTTCATTCATTCTCATCAGATATTCTAAAACTAATCTAATTGCACAAAAATATTCAACAAAAAAATTAAAAAAATAAATATACACACTCACGCACAAATCATAAATATAGCAATAATGGAAATTAAACGAGAGAGAACCCTTTTTTTTGTTTCAAGGAGGTAGAATTTGTTCCTATGGAAATTGAAATACATAGATGGTTTATGGGACTTGGAATAGTGGATGATCAACTAACGGTCATTGATTTACACTATCATACAAAGCAAATTGTTGCAAAATTCAAAAACCAAGATTTGTTTGAAACTTTCTTTCAGCAGCACTCCAAAGGAATAGAGTTTGAAAAACTAGGGAAAAAATACCTAATCCCGCTTATAATGGCAGGAAGTCCATGGAAAAAAATTCAAGTAAAATATGTTCCAGATGAATTGGATTTTAAGTACATCCACGCAGCCTTTGAGCAATATGGGGACATACGTCAAATAGAATGGGAAAAACCGGGTTTCGAATTATTAAAAGCAAAACGGGAAAGACTTGTTGTGGAAATGATTGTGAAGAAAAATATACCCTCCTTTGTATCCATAATGGGGATGAGATTGGCAGTAGGATATTCCGGACAAACAAAAACTTGTGCTCGTTGCGATTCTGAATTGCATGATGCTAGGCATTGCGAAGAAGGAAAAAAATCGTATAGCCAAGTATTGGAAACAAACCCCGCTATTACCCTGGCAATAAAAACATTGAAGGAAATAGTTAAAGATTCTGAATCAGAAAATAGAAAGGGAGATCAGGTAAGAGAAGAAGATGAATTTGAAACAACAGACTCGGACGGAGAAGAATGGCAACAACAGAAAAAAAGGGGAAGAAACGGGTCGAAAGATGACGGTAAAAAAAAAACATCAGGAGTATTAACACAAACTGAAAAGTCAGGGCAAATAGAAATTAAAACAAGTAAACTAAGGAAAAAAATAAGAAAAATTCAACCAAACCTATTAAATTGCCGACAAAGATTTACAAAGAAATCTGACATCCCAAAACAGGACCTAGGGATTGAAACTGAAAATAAATCCGAGAAGAATATTCATTACGAAGACGGTAACGCAGATAACACAAAATCCATTAGCTTTCCAGAAAAAAACCTAAATGAGGAAGAACCAAATAGCGAGCAGTCCCGTAGAGGTATAGGAACAAATTGCTCTGGCAAATCCCAACGAGAATTACAAACCCTATCCCGTAATGAGACAATAGCAAATGAAGTATGTGCCATTAAAACTCCCAACAAAGGCAACGAGAATCTGAATGAAAAACTAAAAGGTAATAAAGCAGATTTTTTAAAAGATAATTTGATAGAAAACCCCGAAGAGCTTTATTTTGAGGACAATACTACACCAGTGATTTAAATTTTATTCCTGTTTTTATTTCTAGCAACATATGACCAAAGTTATTTCTCTTAATATAAATGGCATAAAATGCAGAAAAAAACAAGAATATCTAAGTCAATTTTTAGGAAAACATAAACCCGATATTTTAGCACTGCAAGAAACAAATGTAAATAAACTAGAATTTATTGAAGACGAATATGAAGCAATTATTAATAACAATGTCGAAAATTATAGATCAGGAACAATAATTATACACAAAAAATCTTTAATGGTAAAACAGGTAGAAAAAGCTGAAGATGGTAGAATTTTAAGGGTAGAATTTAATGATTTCATAATAGTAAATATTTATGCACCAACACAAAATGAGACAGCAGCAACTAGAAATAGATTTTATATGCGTACTTTGCCGTGTTTTTTAAAAGCAAAGGACGAAAATATATTTTTACTGGGGGATTTCAATTGCATAACAGACCCAAAGGACAGAGAAGGAAAAAAAAAGAAAATAAATCAGCAATTAAAAAATCTCGTAGAAAAACTTAAACTAGTCGACTCGTACAGAATAAAAAACCCAGAAAACATAATCTTTACTTACATCAGTCCAAACGGAAAATCAAGAATCGATAGAATTTATATATCAAATCGAAAAAAGAAACAAATAGAAGAATGTAAAATCCTTCCTTTTATCTATAGTGACCATTCAGCAGTCTTACTCAAAGTAAGGAAGAATGAAAGAAACAAAGAAAAACGAGAAACCATATGGAAACTAAATTCAAGCATCTTAAATGAACCTGAATTTCAAGAAATTTTGAATAAACTAGCCGTAACAGCTAAAAGGAGGAAGCAAAATTATGTAAAAATAACTGACTGGTGGGAAAAAGAGGTAAAGGAAGAATTTAAAAAAATAAGTCAAAAATATTCGAAGCTGCTCAAGAAAGAGAGGGACTCACTGAAGTTTTTTTACATGAAGTGTTTAGAACAGGTAAAAGCGGAAATCGACGACGGTTACAAAAACTGGGAAGAATATTATTTGATAAAAAATAAATTAAAAACGTTACATTTGAAAAACGAAGATGGGAAAAAACTTAGAGGCAAATTGAACCAACCAATAGACAATGAAACAGTAACAGTGGCAAACTTAATCAAGGAAAAAAGTAATGGAGAAGGTAGAAAAATAGAGTCGCTTGATAATAATGACACAGCATCAAGTAATTCAGATGTTCATCAAATAATACATAAATTTTATAAAAAATTATATACCCTAGAAAATTATAACATTGGAAAACGCCAAGAAATTTTAAACAATATAAAGCAAACTGTTACAGAAGAAATGAATGAAGAACTTACCAAGAAAATATTAGAGCAAGAAATCTGGGAAGCAATAAGTTCATTACAGAAAAATAAATCACCGGGAATAGATGGGATCCCAATTGAATTTTATATAAAAATTTGGCCTCTGCTTAAAGACGAAATTACTGTTTTTTTTAACGAAATTTTAAACACAGAACAACTTACAAAATCCCAAAAAATTGGTATATTGACACTTATACACAAAGGTGGAAACAGGAAATCACTTAGTAATTGGAGACCAATCACTCTTTTATGCTGTGACTATAAAATTTTAGCAAAAATTTTTACAATTAGACTAAAAAATATTTTACCGCAACTAATAAGTCATGAACAAACCGGTGGAATAAACAATAGAAATATAACCCAGAATCTATCAACATACAGAAATATAATTGAGTGGTTTTCAGATGGAAATACCAGTAGAAAAAACACAAACCTGGTTGTAAGTAAACATAAGCCAAGTGCAGCAGCAATAGTAAGTCTCGACTTTGAGAAGGCTTATGATATGGTAGACAGAACTTTTTTATATGAAGCTATGAAGAATATGGGTTTTCAAGATCTATTTATTAAATACATACAAATTTTATACGAAAATTCAATAAGCATAGCATTTGTAAATGGGAAATTTGGAGAAAAAATAGAACTAAAAAGAGGGGTAAGACAGGGATGTCCTCTAGCAATGCATTTGTATATCATTTTTATTGAACCCTTTTTAAAACATCTCAAAGCTAAGGTAAACCCAGTGTATATTGCAAAATCTAGTCATCAAATAACCGCATTCGTAGATGATGTATCGATTTTTATTAACCATTATGATGACCTGAAAAAACTGGAAGAATGTGTTACGGAATTTGAAGAGGCAACAAATTCAAAAATAAATAAAAATAAATCGTATATGTTAGGATTAGGAGCATGGGGGAAGAATGGGGAAACACCAGTGACATGGATAACAGCTGTAGAATCGATAAAAATGTTGGGGATCACTTGGTACCGAGACATTGAAACAACAATAATACAGAACTGTAAATTGATATTAAGGAAAGTAACACAAAGTTTACATAACACTTTCAACAGGCTTTTAACCATACAACAAAAAGCAATATTTTTTAACACTTTTATATCTCCAAAATCCTTTCACCTGGCAAAAATTTTACCTATACCTAGGGAGCACACGGAGAAGCTCCAGCAAATAGGACAAAATTTTATTTGGCAGCACAAATTAGAAAGATTAGCAAAAGATGAACTTTACCTTGCAACCGATGAAGGAGGATTAAACATAAGCAATGTTCAAATGAAATATCGTTCCCTTTTTTTAGAAAACCTGATTGTTCAATTAACGAAAAACCCGAAAAGCGAAAATGGGAAAATGCTTAGTTACTGGTTAGGATTTAAACTGAGAAAAATTATAGATATAACACCTGGACCAATCTGTGATAAACCTCCTTTATTTTTAAAAAATGTTGTGGAAGATATTCACAAAATAGGACAAAAAACAATACTAACCCAGGAAATTAAAACCAAAGAAATATACCATATACTAGTCACTGAAGTAAAAAAAAACCCTAAGATAATTACAAAAAATCCAAATACTAATTTTAAACCAGGTTTTAAAGCAATAACTCAAAAATTTTTAACACCTTTGCAAAAAGAACATCTATTTATGCAAATCCATAATATACTCCCAACCAAAGATAGATTAATTAAATGTAACCAAAAAACCTCATCTACCTGTGACCGATGTGAGGAACTAGAAACAATACAACATTTATTTCAATGTAAAGTAACTAAACCAGCAGTTAAATACATTCAAAGACGCATATCAAAAGTATACGAAAACAATTTTTACCCAAATTTAAAACAACTATATTTATTAGATTTCCCCAAAACTACCAAACAAAAGCAAAATAAGGCAATTTTTTTAGCAGCGAACCTAAGCATTATCTTGTGGAAAAAAAGGAAAAAGGAAAATTTTATGAATGAATTTATTACCTCTTTAAAATTAAAAGAAAAACAAATAGAAAATAATTCAAATTTTAATTTATGGTTTTTAAGATAATTAGGAAAATACAAACAAACAATGCAATATAAAAAAAGGCCATTCGCCATCTCGCCATGAATTCTAGTATCTAAGACGCCACCTAGTGGTCAGTTTTTAAATTTAAAAAAAAAAAAAGTACCTGGATGGGTGACCGCTTGGGAATACGAGATGCTGTTGGCATCAAAACTTTTATATCCACCTAGCCGTTTTTGGATGAAAAAAAAAAAAAAAAAAAAAAAGTACCTAGATGGGTGACCGCTTGGGAATACGGGATGCTGTTGGCATCAAAACTTTTATATCCACCTAGCCGTTTTTGGATGAATCACAGGGAAGTACGAACCATCTCGCGATGAATTCTAGTATTTTCTAAGACGCCACCTAGTGGTCAGTTTTGAAATTTCATCTCCTTCCAACTAAAGGGTTTTTTAAAACGAGAACACAAAAGGTATGGTACATTTCCGTGAGAAAAGTGACCTCTTTAAAGAAAGTGAATTTTATTTGTTTGCATTTTTGTGGTTGACCGAACGCGATGGTTACCAGTCCAATATCCTTAACTATATAAATCAATTGTACTTGTGCTGGTTTTAATGGACATTACTGGAGTGTATTCATTTTATTTTGGAACTGAATTGTCAACGGCCATACCACGTAGAACAAACCTTGTCTCGTCAGCTCCAGGAAGTTAAGCTACGTCGGGTTCCGTTAGTAAAGTACGAACCATTTCGCGGTAAATTCTAGTATTTTCTAAAACGCCACCTAGTGGTCAGTTTTGAAATTTCATCTCCTTCCAACTAAAGGGTTTTTTAAAACGAGAACACAAAAGGTATGGTACATTTCTGTGAGAAAAGTGACCTCTTTAAAGAAAGTGAATTTTATTTGTTTGCATTTTTGTGGTTGACCGAACGCGATGGTTACCAGTCCAATATCCTTAACTATATAAATCAATTGTACTTGTGCTGGTTTTAATGGACATTACTGGAGTGTATTCATTTTATTTTGGAACTGAATTGTCAACGGCCATACCACGTAGAACAAACCTTGTCTCGTCAGCTCCAGGAAGTTAAGCTACGTCGGGTTCCGTTAGTACCTAGATGGGTGACCGCTTGGGAATACGGGATGCTGTTGGCATCAAAACTTTTATATCCACCTAGCCGTTTTTGGATGAATCACAGGGAAGTACGAACCATTTCGCGGTAAATTCTAGTATTTTCTAAAACGCCACCTAGTGGTCAGTTTTTAAATTTCATCTCCTTCCAACTAAAGGGTTTTTTAAAACGAGAACACAAAAGGTATGGTACATTTCTGTGAGAAAAGTGACCTCTTTAAAGAAAGTGAATTTTATTTGTTTGCATTTTTGTGGTTGACCGAACGCGATGGTTACCAGTCCAATATCCTTAACTATATAAATCAATTGTACTTGTGCTGGTTTTAATGGACATTACTGGAGTGTATTCATTTTATTTTGGAACTGAATTGTCAACGGCCATACCACGTAGAACAAACCTTGTCTCGTCAGCTCCAGGAAGTTAAGCTACGTCGGGTTCCGTTAGTACCTAGATGGGTGACCGCTTGGGAATACGGGATGCTGTTGGCATCAAAACTTTTATATCCACCTAGCCGTTTTTGGATGAATCACAGGGAAGTACGAACCATTTCGCGGTAAATTCTAGTATTTTCTAAAACGCCACCTAGTGGTCAGTTTTGAAATTTCATCTCCTTCCAACTAAAGGGTTTTTTAAAACGAGAACACAAAAGGTATGGTACATTTCTGTGAGAAAAGTGACCTCTTTAAAGAAAGTGAATTTTATTTGTTTGCATTTTTGTGGTTGACCGAACGCGATGGTTACCAGTCCAATATCCTTAACTATATAAATCAATTGTACTTGTGCTGGTTTTAATGGACATTACTGGAGTGTATTCATTTTATTTTGGAACTGAATTGTCAACGGCCATACCACGTAGAACAAACCTTGTCTCGTCAGCTCCAGGAAGTTAAGCTACGTCGGGTTCCGTTAGTACCTAGATGGGTGACCGCTTGGGAATACGGGATGCTGTTGGCATCAAAACTTTTATATCCACCTAGCCGTTTTTGGATGAATCACAGGGAAGTACGAACCATCTCGCGGTAAATTCTAGTATTTTCTAAAACGCCACCTAGTGGTCAGTTTTTAAATTTCATCTTCTATAAACTAAAGGTATTTTAAAACGAAATACAAAAAGAATGGTGCATTTCCGTGAGAAAAGTGACCTCTTTAAAGAAAGTGAATTTTATTTGTTTGCATTTTTGTGGTTGACCGAACGCGATGGTTACCAGTCCAATATCCTTAACTATATAAATCAATTGTACTTGTGCTGGTTTTAATGGACATTACTGGAGTGTATTCATTTTATTTTGGAACTGAATTGTCAACGGCCATACCACGTAGAACAAACCTTGTCTCGTCAGCTCCAGGAAGTTAAGCTACGTCGGGTTCCGTTAGTACCTAGATGGGTGACCGCTTGGGAATACGGGATGCTGTTGGCATCAAAACTTTTATATCCACCTAGCCGTTTTTGGATGAATCACAGGGAAGTACGAACCATTTCGCGGTAAATTCTAGTATTGTCTAAAACGCCACCTAGTGGTCAGTTTTGAAATTTCATCTCCTTCCAACTAAAGGGTTTTTTAAAACGAGAACACAAAAGGTATGGTACATTTCTGTGAGAAAAGTGACCTCTTTAAAGAAAGTGAATTTTATTTGTTTGCATTTTTGTGGTTGACCGAACGCGATGGTTACCAGTCCAATATCCTTAACTATATAAATCAATTGTACTTGTGCTGGTTTTAATGGACATTACTGGAGTGTATTCATTTTATTTTGGAACTGAATTGTCAACGGCCATACCACGTAGAACAAACCTTGTCTCGTCAGCTCCAGGAAGTTAAGCTACGTCGGGTTCCGTTAGTACCTAGATGGGTGACCGCTTGGGAATACGGGATGCTGTTGGCATCAAAACTTTTATATCCACCTAGCCGTTTTTGGATGAATCACAGGGAAGTACGAACCATTTCGCGGTAAATTCTAGTATTTTCTAAAACGCCACCTAGTGGTCAGTTTTGAAATTTCATCTCCTTCCAACTAAAGGGTTTTTTAAAACGAGAACACAAAAGGTATGGTACATTTCTGTGAGAAAAGTGACCTCTTTAAAGAAAGTGAATTTTATTTGTTTGCATTTTTGTGGTTGACCGAACGCGATGGTTACCAGTCCAATATCCTTAACTATATAAATCAATTGTACTTGTGCTGGTTTTAATGGACATTACTGGAGTGTATTCATTTTATTTTGGAACTGAATTGTCAACGGCCATACCACGTAGAACAAACCTTGTCTCGTCAGCTCCAGGAAGTTAAGCTACGTCGGGTTCCGTTAGTACCTAGATGGGTGACCGCTTGGGAATACGGGATGCTGTTGGCATCAAAACTTTTATATCCACCTAGCCGTTTTTGGATGAATCACAGGGAAGTACGAACCATCTCGCGGTAAATTCTAGTATTTTCTAAAACGCCACCTAGTGGTCAGTTTTTAAATTTCATCTTCTATAAACTAAAGGTATTTTAAAACGAAATACAAAAAGAATGGTGCATTTCCGTGAGAAAAGTGACCTCTTTAAAGAAAGTGAATTTTATTTGTTTGCATTTTTGTGGTTGACCGAACGCGATGGTTACCAGTCCAATATCCTTAACTATATAAATCAATTGTACTTGTGCTGGTTTTAATGGACATTACTGGAGTGTATTCATTTTATTTTGGAACTGAATTGTCAACGGCCATACCACGTAGAACAAACCTTGTCTCGTCAGCTCCAGGAAGTTAAGCTACGTCGGGTTCCGTTAGTACCTAGATGGGTGACCGCTTGGGAATACGGGATGCTGTTGGCATCAAAACTTTTATATCCACCTAGCCGTTTTTGGATGAATCACAGGGAAGTACGAACCATCTCGCGGTAAATTCTAGTATTTTCTAAAACGCCACCTAGTGGTCAGTTTTGAAATTTCATCTCCTTCCAACTAAAGGGTTTTTTAAAACGAGAACACAAAAGGTATGGTACATTTCCGTGAGAAAAGTGACCTCTTTAAAGAAAGTGAATTTCATTTGTTTGCATTTTTGTGGTTGACCGAACGCGTTGGTTACCAGTCCAATATCCTTAACTATATAAATTAATTGTACTTGTGCTGGTTTTAATGGACATTACTGGAGTGTATTCATTTTATTTTGGAACTGAATTGTCAACGGCCATACCACGTAGAACAAACCTTGTCTCGTCAGCTCCAGGAAGTTAAGCTACGTCGGGTTCCGTTAGTACCTAGATGGGTGACCGCTTGGGAATACGGGATGCTGTTGGCATCAAAACTTTTATATCCACCTAGCCGTTTTTGGATGAATCACAGGGAAGTACGAACCATCTCGCGGTAAATTCTAGTATTTTCTAAAACGCCACCTAGTGGTCAGTTTTGAAATTTCATCTCCTTCCAACTAAAGGGTTTTTTTAAAACGAGAACACAAAAGGTATGGTACATTTCTGTGAGAAAAGTGACCTCTTTAAAGAAAGTGAATTTTATTTGTTTGCATTTTTGTGGTTGACCGAACGCGATGGTTACCAGTCCAATATCCTTAACTATATAAATCAATTGTACTTGTGCTGGTTTTAATGGACATTACTGGAGTGTATTCATTTTATTTTGGAACTGAATTGTCAACGGCCATACCACGTAGAACAAACCTTGTCTCGTCAGCTCCAGGAAGTTAAGCTACGTCGGGTTCCGTTAGTACCTAGATGGGTGACCGCTTGGGAATACGGGATGCTGTTGGCATCAAAACTTTTATATCCACCTAGCCGTTTTTGGATGAATCACAGGGAAGTACGAACCATCTCGCGGTAAATTCTAGTATTTTCTAAAACGCCACCTAGTGGTCAGTTTTGAAATTTCATCTCCTTCCAACTAAAGGGTTTCTTAAAACGAGAACACAAAAGGTATGGTACATTTCTGTGAGAAAAGTGACCTCTTTAAAGAAAGTGAATTTTATTTGTTTGCATTTTTGTGGTTGACCGAACGCGATGGTTACCAGTCCAATATCCTTAACTATATAAATCAATTGTACTTGTGCTGGTTTTAATGGACATTACTGGAGTGTATTCATTTTATTTTGGAACTGAATTGTCAACGGCCATACCACGTAGAACAAACCTTGTCTCGTCAGCTCCAGGAAGTTAAGCTACGTCGGGTTCCGTTAGTACCTAGATGGGTGACCGCTTGGGAATACGGGATGCTGTTGGCATCAAAACTTTTATATCCACCTAGCCGTTTTTGGATGAATCACAGGGAAGTACGAACCATCTCGCGGTAAATTCTAGTATTTTCTAAAACGCCACCTAGTGGTCAGTTTTGAAATTTCATCTTCTATAAACTAAAGGTATTTTAAAACGAAATACAAAAAGAATGGTGCATTTCCGTGAGAAAAGTGACCTCTTTAAAGAAAGTGAATTTTATTTGTTTGCATTTTTGTGGTTGACCGAACGCGATGGTTACCAGTCCAATATCCTTAACTATATAAATCAATTGTACTTGTGCTGGTTTTAATGGACATTACTGGAGTGTATTCATTTTATTTTGGAACTGAATTGTCAACGGCCATACCACGTAGAACAAACCTTGTCTCGTCAGCTCCAGGAAGTTAAGCTACGTCGGGTTCCGTTAGTACCTAGATGGGTGACCGCTTGGGAATACGGGATGCTGTTGGCATCAAAACTTTTATATCCACCTAGCCGTTTTTGAATGAATCACAGGGAAGTACGAACCATCTTGCGGTGAATTTAGTATTTTCTAAAACGCCACCTAGTGGTCAGTTTTGAAATTTCATCTCCTTCCAACTAAAGGGTTTTTTAAAACGAGAACACAAAAGGTATGGTATATTTCCGTGAGAAAAGTGACCTCTTTAAAGAAAGTGAATTTTATTTGTTTGCATTTTTGTGGTTGACCGAACGCGATGGTTACCAGTCCAATATCCTTAACTATATAAATCAATTGTACTTGTGCTGGTTTTAATGGACATTACTGGAGTGTATTCATTTTATTTTGGAACTGAATTGTCAACGGCCATACCACGTAGAACAAACCTTGTATCGTCAGCTCCAGGAAGTTAAGCTACGTCGGGTTCCGTTAGTACCTAGATGGGTGACCGCTTGGGAATACGGGATGCTGTTGGCATCAAAACTTTTATATCCACCTAGCCGTTTTTGAATGAATCACAGGGAAGTACGAACCATCTCGCGGTGAATTTTAGTATTTTCTAAAACGCCACCTAGTGGTCAGTTTTGAAATTTCATCTCCTTCCAACTAAAGGGTTTTTTAAAACGAGAACACAAAAGGTATGGTACATTTCCGTGAGAAAAGTGACCTCTTTAAAGAAAGTGAATTTTATTTGTTTGCATTTTTGTGTTGACCGAACGCGATGGTTACCAGTCCAATATCCTTAACTATATAAATCAATTGTACTTGTGCTGGTTTGGAACTGAATTATAGGTTAATTTGAAGGTTGAGGCAGAAGATCTCTTAGGCTTAGTAGCTGTTCTAGACACGAGAAACCAGGTCGCTAGAAACTGACAAATCAAAAGACCCCCTGAGATTTCCAACTGTTCCATTCAAACCCAATTACGTTTACCTCAGAAGCATACACCTCAAGTTTTTTGTCCCGACACAGTGGTGTCGTCAGGGCCGAATTGGAGGGGAAAGAAGTTTATGTAGTCATAAGGGATAGCGATATTCAAGAGAAATTTGTTTGAATTGCAGGAATTCCACAGAACCTTGATTTGGGAGTAGTTCAGACACCTCTTAAGGAATATGGGAACATAATTGACGCTCGGTGGGAACGCTATCGAGTGGTAGAGGATGAAGTTTTGTACCCTGTCCTTTCCACTTGGATGATCGATCGTTGCGGATTTGGATAAATGAAGTACGAATAACGCTGACAAAAACATTCCATCATACATTACCATTGGCAGTTATCGTGCCATGGTAAAGTATGATGGACAAAAGCCTACTTGCAGACTTTGCGACGAAGAGACTCAATTTAGCTACAACTGCCCAACTTTGAAACGTAACCAAGAACCCAACATTGCCCAAAACCCTGTTCCCGAAATGCCAAAAAAGACCATTAGAGAAAATCCCGTCATAATTACCGTAGTTGAACATTCCATGGTTTCCAAGGTTCCTTTGGAGAGTGAATAGCAAGATTCTCTCTCGAATGGGACTCCAAATTTGGAAACTGAAACCATGGAATGTGAAACTCCGACACCTCCTATAGCAACACTTAATACAGAAAACCCACCTGAAAATATCCCGGAATCCCAAATGTCACCCCTTGACACCGAAACCCATGAACCATTGACAATCATCATGGAATCGATGGAACCTAACATGGGGGAAATCGAGACCATGGAAACTGACAAATCAAAAGACCCCCTGAGATTTCCAACTGTTCCAAGAAACAAACATTTCAAACCCACCTTGACGACCCAGAATTGTAAACCTGCTTCAACCAATCCCCAACCTAAAAAACCTCACAAATGACTGCAGAACTAAAAATCGCTACCATCAACATAGGAGGTATTAGATCAGTCGAGCGGCGTCAAATCCTTCTAAATTTCTGCAGATTTCTATTCTTCCTCACCCAGAAAGATACGTCTGTACTTCGGATCCAGTTGCCAAGACAATGGAAAAGAGATTTGTTCCGATTCGGGGGTACGTAGAGCACTCCTCCTCGGACGGTAATCTAGATATCGTGGGACTTCAAGAGGTAGCCTTTCATTCTTGTCCAATAATTGAAAGCTGTTACCACTTGCTAGCAAATGTCGATCCCAACAAAAACGGAACAGTCATCCTTATTAGGCATGGTCTGGAATTTTCTGGATTGCTTCTTGAACCTGACGGAAGGCTTATCTCCATTGACGTAAAATGTTTTACGTTTATTAATATCTATGCCCCGTCTGGTAAGCAAGCTAAGAACGAGAGAAACAACTTTCTTCGTCAAACCGTTCCTGCCTACTCAGTTACCACTCGACTGCCCTTCGTGTTGATGGGCGATTTTAACTGCGTTGACGACATTCAGGATAGGGAAAATATCCAATCCACACCTTTCCCAAGTAATGTCGTTAGCTATGCTTTAAAAGAGATGGTTACCGGTCTTGATCTGGTAGACATCTGGAGAAAGCTAAATCATAGTGAACCGGGCCATACTTTTCATTACCATTCCGGTTCTTCTAGACTTGATAGGATTTATGCTACTCGATCATTTGCAGAAAATTTTTCAAATATTTCTTTGCAATCCTTATCGATTAGCGACCATCAGTCAGTACAGTCCAGGCTTACTTGCAATCGCGATCTCCCGAATCGTAGCAGACCCTCTGCCAGGATGTGGAAACTAAATACTTCAATATTGTCAGAAGAAGGTTATCAGAAATACGTTATTCATTTCATACAGGAATCCGCTAATCGTCCTCTTAGGAAAAGTAGTGTAGCAAATTGGTGGGAGAGTGTCCTGAAACCAGGTATCAGGCGCATTTCGGTAGATTATTCTAGGCAAAGAGCTAGACTTATTAAAGAAACTAAGTTTTTCTATCAGTCTTGCATTCAGGAGTTGGCCGAAGCAGACACCTTTGATTGGGTTGCCTTTCACCAGTTAAGGAAATTCTCAAAGTCTTGGGAAGAGAGCACACTTAAAGGGTATGGGATTCGTTCCCGCTGGTTCGAAGGGCCACAAGTAGAGGAAGCAAATATTTTTCACGTAAATAGAGCCAGAATAAACTATAGTAAGTGTCGCATTGATAAAACCATTGCCCCTTATGGCACATGCTTATCGACCAAGGAGGATATTTCAGCCGAGATTGTTTCCCATTTTACGAAGATTTTTAAAAATCAACCTTCTCCTGACACACTGGCAGAGACTGAATTCCTTGAGGGAGTAAGAGATTGCTTTAAGCCAATCCCAAACCTAACAGCACCAATTTCCCTTCTTGAGATTAGAACTGCTCTAATAGCAATGAAGTCAAACAAATCCCCTGGCACCGATGGCATTCCTTACGAGTTTTACGTAGAATTTTGGGACGTGATCGCACCCCATTTCTTGGATATGTTTAATCATATCCTTGAAAGGGAAAACCTGACGTCATCGCAGGGACAAGCGGCGATCAGGCTAATTCCCAAGTCATCAGGGCTTTGCAGAATTTCTAATTTTCGGCCAATATCTCTGTTGAACTGTGACTACAAAGTCATGGCATCTGTTTTAGCGAGACGTTTGAGGCAGACACTATCATCTACCATAGGGCCTCACCAAAAAGGTGGGGTACCTGGTAGATTGATTTTTGATAACTTAAGTCTTTATGGAGATATCATCCAATACGTTGAGGACCGGGGATGCCATGACTCTTCCAACTTTTCGATTCGGGGTATGGGTGCTGTCATTGTTGGAGTTGACTTTGAAAAGGCCTACGACCTGGTTAACAGGGAATTTCTCTGGAGGATTCTGGATGTCATTGGCTATCCCAACACTTTCGTCCGTTGGTTACAGACTCTGCATTCTGTAACGGGAATGTCAATCATCAACGGACCGGAGGTGGCTGGAGTGATTCATAATATTCAGTCGATTCGCCAGGGATGCCCCCTATCTGTCCATATCTTCGTCCTATACATTGAGCCATTACTTGTACGCTTATCTAAAGTTCTCCAGGGCGTATCATTATTTAATGAAAAACTCACTGTCAGAGCCTTTGTTGACGACGTCACCATTTTCATTTCTTGTGACGAAGATCTTACCAAGGCAGGACAAGTCCTTGACTTGTTCTGCCAGTGGACAAAGGCAAGGATGAATAAAGAGAAAACGAAAGCTCTGGGACTTGGGACTTGGAGCTCTAGATTGATTTGGCCTCTTGAGTGGCTTGTGTCGGCATCAACATTGTCCCTGTTAGGAATTAAATTCTCCCACTCTATAGCCGAGACAGCTGATAGGGTCTGGAATGATGCATTCGGCCCTCTAAATGGTATTCTGCGAGAGAATGCCTGTCGACGGTTTAACCTCTACCAGAGGGTTATTTTCATCAAGTCAAAGGGTCTCTCCAGAACTGTGCTCATTGCTCATGTACTACCATGCAAACAAAGTATGGCTGACCAGATTTCAAAGACTGTCCGGAAGTTCCTATGGATGGGTAAAGTAGAAAGGCCGAAGAAAGCTGTAACTTATCGATCTGTCATCCAAGGGGGACTGGGAATGGTTCACACACAACTCTTTCACCGTTCCCTTTTTCTTGTGCCCCCTGTATAGAATCTTTGTAGGCCCCAGTAGTCCAGAAAGCTCTCTACTTCGTTATTGTATGTCCTTCCCTCTCCGGACCTTGTTATCACTCTACAAAGGCAACACCCTACCCGTAGCAGTGATGAACAGGCCCTTTTACCTTCAGGAACCCCTGCATCAAATCAAGCAACTCTTCGCCTCATCCGTCCTAGTGCAGGGGAATCCAATGGTCCACCGAAAAACATATAACGATTGGATCCTGGAGGTTACCACAATCGGAAAGCTGGCGATCCTTAGGCCAAATCTGGATTGGCCACGAATCTGCAAGGAGACTGCAGCCCTTCCCAGTAACATCAGAGAGACCATGTTCCTGTTCCACCAGCGACTTCTCCCTACCAGGACCAGAGGCCATCGGTTGGATCCCACTAAAGACGCGTTATGCCCCATCTGCATCGAAAACCCCGAAACCGATGAGCATCTAATGTCCGAGCATCAACGTTTGAGCTGGTTGGAAGGAACTATGCGTCGAATGGGCTGCAGTTCGACAAAAGAAGATTTGATTCGTGGCCATTTTGGGCCGATATGTAATCTCCGAAAAACATTTACTCTTCTGGCTGCATACCTCTTCATCACCTGGAAGGCAAGAACCCACCTAAGGATCCCACGCCAAGAAGTAGAGAGCCTATGAAAAACACTTCGTCCTCCTTAGATAATTCCCCTCTCTTGTTTTATATTAAGTCTCACATTTTAGCTCATATTTTTTTTGTCATTCCTCACCAATTCTCTACCTAAATATGTAAGTTTTTTTTGTTTTACATTTACTTTTTGTTATCTCTATCTCAATGTCAAATAGTTTTGTTTACTTTTGTTTAGTGTTATTATCCAACCATAAAATCCTTTACATTTGTTTGTTTTTGTTTTTGTTTTGTTTTTGTAATAAGTGCCACGTTGCCAAATTTCTTATAGTCTGCACCAAAAACGCCTGCATCTTAGGAAAAAATTGTTTTTTTTGTTAGTGTTTAATGTAATGAAATCGTGAATATCACTCGATAATAAAAGATAATTAAAAAAAGAAATATGTGTGACCGCTTGGGACAAATTACAAACAGTTCCAAATTACAAGTTAAAAACGAGCAGTATTTATACTACTACAGAACACAAATTATGAAGGTAAAGTGGGAGGAGATACGTTTACTTTCTCTTGTGAAACGCTTGAGGGATGTAAGAGGTGTGGCTCCTTTTGGTTAGCCTTGACGCTCGTTACATTCCTTCCCCTCTTCGGTAAGAAGAATTGGTCCTCCAATTGTGTTTTCCGTCACCGACTATAGTTGTTGCTTTGGGTAAAAATATAACTTGTTCCTCCACCTAAAATTTATGAAAAAGAGTTGCATGGGATTTTAATAAAGTTGCTGGTGTATTGTCTTCTTTCTTTTCGCCTTTTATTCTTGCTTTTCTTTTGACCCGGTATTTCGGCTTTGCTAATTATGGTTTTTTCGTTTTTCTCGCGGCGGTATTGAAGTTGTTCTTTTCTTCCAGTCTTGGTGAGGGAATTACTGTAATGTTTTTGTTCCCATTTTTGGAATATGGCTTGTGCTCTTTTACTGCATGTTTTTGATCCAGCCGCGCGTCCATGTGAGTCTTTTATCCTTGCGTCTGCTCCGTGTAGCAGTAATATCTCGATCATGTCGATTCGGTTGAATCCGGCTGCTACGTGTAAGGCGGTTTCACCTGAGTCGTCTTGTTGGTTGATGTTGATGATTCTCTTTGCGCAAATTTGGGTGGCAAGATCTTCTAGGCCATACATGGCTAAATAATGCAAAACGGTTCTGCTGCTTGGTGTTGTAATGTTGATGTTAGTTGGTGTCCATATTAACTTCGCACATTCTTGGTTTTCGTGTGAGATTGCCAAAATTAAGGGAGTTTCTCCGTTGTAGTTGCGAGCTGTAAATTCGCAGTTGTTATGCTTTAGGATTCGTAGTAACAGTAGATCATTTTCGGCTGCTGCGATATGGCCAATTGTTTTTCCGTGATAGAGTATCTCTGGGTCCGCTCCGAAGAATAGTAAAAGATCGGTAATGTCGTACCTACATCTTCTTCGCTTGTGTGGAGTAACGTCTGTTCTCCTTCGAATCTTTCATTGAGGAATGCTGCCATCTTCTCTCTTGGCCAACCCTGTTGCGTTTTGAATTTGTTTTGTATGCACCTTCTTATTACCTGCATTGGGGCTCCCATCATCGTTAATGAAATTTTATCGTTTTCTAAGTCTATCATGGCTTGTCTTCGCAGTTTAATTTTTTCTGCTCGGGCTGCTGATATGGATGCTATCGTTTTCATCCGACAGTTTTTACATGCTTCTGTTTCCCTCTGTTTGTCGTCCGGCTTGTTGCGTTTTTGAGGAGGTTCACACTGAAGATAGGTGTCACTGTCATATCCTGATAAAAGATCAACACTGTAGTCACTTTCCCAATCGGGCGCTATTCTACTATGCGACATTAATCCCTCGCTTCTCATCTTCACTTGGTTCCCTACTGTCATTCAGTTTTTCTTTATTTCCGGAAAAGTCGTTCATCTCTATTTCTATTCCGTTCCATCCCAAGTATCGTACTAAATGCTTATTTTCAACCGCACTTTTCGCACTCTCTTTTGTTCTACATTCTTGTTGACTATCATCACTTTCGGTATCGCTAATAGTGATTAGCTCGTATACTTTCTTCGTCTCGTAAGGGATGATGGTTACTTCCATTTTGTTATCGTGAGTGGTGCTGTTATGGGCCATTTGGAGATGAATTGTTGGTTTGTAATGCGCACTTTGATACTTCGTTGGAGTTATGCCGCTGAGACACTGGGAAGAGTTTAGTTTTTGCATCGATGTTTCATTTTCTGTTTTATACCTTTTTCGGTGGAATTGTTGTCTACATCTTGTGTCGCGCTGACATGTGGATTTACCGCAGGGCGAATCGACGAATATCCTGTTTGTTTTTGAAGTTTCTCTATTCCTTTTTAGTCATTGTCATTTTCTTATAGGGGTTCGTGTCTTTTTATTCTTCTTCGTGAGTTAGTTTTCTTCGTTCCTTTGAAGAGTACATTGCTTATGCCGTCGTTCTGCTTGTTATTTGTGATTCGCGATGCAAGGGTTTGATTTTAATTACTTTTCGCGGTATCGGCGACAAGTTGAAACCGCGTCGTCTAGCATTGATGAAGGCGCTATATCCCACTCCTGAGAGTCATTTCCAGCGGTTTCGTCCCAAGGATCGCGGAATGTTTTTTTAACAAATTTCGATTTTACTTTTCCGTTGCGGATTTTTTGCATTTTAACAACGAACGTCCATGGATCAATGACTACTATTACTTGTATGGGTTTGTTTAATATTTTTTTATTTTTTTTTTAATTTATTTTTTTAAGATAATAATAATAATCCGATCTCTCATCCAGGAACCATCCTGGGTATGCGAGCTATCGTGACCGCTACCGATTGAGGTTAGCTCGCTTTCTCTGGTGGCTGGAGTCGGGAATTGACATTTTTCATCCAACTCTGACTTCCTCCTGGTTGGTGCCGAAGTATGACCTTGGGGATTTCACTTTTTAGCAGAATTACTGCTGTCTGTTTCTGACATGCAACGACATAGGTCTTCCCAGACCATGCCATATCCTACAACGTAAGTGCACGTGGTGTGTTTTCCTGTACATCGTTTGGGTGTGTCAGTTTCTTCTATAGATGGGTAGATTAATGAATTTGGCGCGCTTGGCCGTGGAGGGCGCATTTGACCTGGTCTTTCTGTTGTCAGTTGTGCGGGGGCGGACGTTCTTATAAATGGGTGTTCAATGGCTATGTCTGAATGGTAATTTGTTTCTCGTGCTGGTATCATTGATGCGAGCTCGTGTTCTTCCTCTATGCCATCGTCGTATCTTCTTGTGAATTTCCGGTTACTGCGGATATGATCTTTAATCTTCGAGATAGGGTTGCAAATAATGAAGATTCGTAGACATACGAGGAATAGCACAAATCCAATCGCTGATAGACCAGTTATTTTTAATTTGTCGAACCATGAGAACATATGATCTATTTGATTATCTTGTTGTTCTGACATCACAATATCTCCAACAGAATTGGAATTAGCTTCTTGCGTTCTGCTTACTAGGTCATTCAGGATATTTAATTTTTCCATCTCCATTGTCTCGTGCGCTGGATGACTTTTCAACGAGAAGTCGAAATCGTTAAGGTGGAGTTCTTCAAATTCTGTAATGAGGTCTAGATTCCCACACGGCGCATCCCCTTCCTGGGAACCTCCTAAAAGGCTCTTAGCCTCCCTAGCGCATCAAACATACCGTTGAGATGTACTGAGGAGGGCCACAAGAGGCTGGAAAGTTGTGGAGAAGCATGCCAGTATTTTCAATTCAAGAAATTGTTGGTGATATGCTCAGGAGTGCTTTAGGAGGTCCCTCCATGAAAGTAAGACTCGTGAGTTTTAAAGTATCGCAAAAACATTTGGCTCAAGCAGAATTGTTAGATAATGTAAATTTTGGGGTTTACCATTTCAAATTAGAATTAAAAATTTGAAATTTAGAATTACGTAACGATAGTAGTATGAAATAGTAAAAAATTTATGAAATTTGAAAAGTTTGTTATGGCCACTATAAAGTGCAATATAAGTAACAAATATTTCTGATTTCGCTCTAATAGTATTTTGTTAAATGAACTCTATTAAATACAATATAGTTCATGTTCTCCTGTAATTTTAATTAAAATAGCATAAGAAAAAAAGGTTTTGTGAATCATTTAAGTAGTTAGTAAACACCATCCGTGTTTTAAAAAGGAAAATGCATATAAGCCGACGTTTTTTTACGCAATATTATGCCTACCGGATTGGAGGCTCATGGTTCCATTTGGAACAATTGTTGAAAGTACTCCTATCTCTAATTAGAAATAGGAATAATTCCTTGGTAAAGTAGGGGTGACCTAAAATATTTTAAGTCAGTCCTATTTCATCGCAATTTCAATGAAAGATCAAGCTTTTGAATTAGAATCAACTATTGCAAATAATCTACTGTCCTTTAATATTCATTTTTTATTTTAATTACATTAAAATGCTTGGTAAATAATTGGTTCTGTATTGGTTCTATTCTATATGCTAATACCATGGGAGGTTATTGGTACTACTTGAGGATGATGCAAGAGGGACTGAGGAGCCTGTCAGGCAGCTACCAGGTAACCAAAAAGAAGGTTGTAAGAGGAATCGAGGACGGTTATGGGAAAGACTGGAGAGGATAGCAGGATGCTCTGAGGAGGTACCTAGGAGCCAGTTGTGCTGTGTGGGCTAGGCATGTGAATGCTAGGTTTCTGGCGTATCCAATCTCCTGTTGTAGAGTTGTGTTCCCAGGTGTGTGGATTTCCATTTAAATTTACTAACGGTGTTTTCCAAAAACAATCGGAATATGGATGAATTGACCATCCATCCGTTCCGATCGTACAGTTCTTTCCTTCGTAAGTAAAGAACGGTTGAAATCCACATTTTGTTTCGTTTGCTGATATAAAAATTCTTTTGGCTTCGCATTGTTGAAGTGTCATTGCTTGACCGAAGCCTTTTAATCTCGTGCAGATAGGTAAGCCTCCTGCAGCTGCAGCCAAAATTCCATTGGTTTGAGCTAAGATAACAGCTTGTGTTCTTTTGATTACTGATAGTTGACAATAAACATCTCGAATTTCTTTTTCAAGCTTGTTTTCGTGTCCTGTTTCAATGCTGATTTTATATTGGTCGTGCATTTTATTTAATTCGTATTTAATTTTGTCGGTTTAATTCTTAAATGTTTTTGGGTAGGCCGCTTTTCAAATTTTCATTAATTAATGAATCCTCAGTTTTCTGATCCATTGAAATTATCAGAGACTGCGCTGGCGGTAAATTTCCATTCTTGTCTTCCTCGATGGCCTGAATTTGATTTTCTTCTACTGTAGACGTTGTTTCTGTTGTAGTTAATGGGGTCATTTTGGCTGTCTGTGTTGATGACTGTGTGGGTCGTCGAACTTTCTTTCAACGTTGTCGTACTCGGTGTAGTTGAGCTTGGTTGACGCGTTGTTGTTGTTGCTGTTGTTGTGGCGCTTGTCGTAGTAGCTGTTGTTGTTGTTGACGTAGGCTTCGTAGTTGTAGTGGTTGTTGAAGTTGAAGTTAGTTTAACAGTTGTCGTAGGCCTAGTAGTTGTGTTAGGTTTAGTGCTTTTTGACGTGATTATTGGCTTTGTAGTTGTGGGAGGTTTTGTTGAAGTTGATGTCATACTGGGTTTAGTTGTAATTTTATGCGTTGTTGTGTGTTTGTTTGCTGCTGTGTTTGTAACTGGCCTAATTGTAGTAGTAGTTTTTACCGTTGTTTTTGTCGTTGTTCCCAATGTTGTTTTTATTGTGGGCTTCGTAGTTGTTGTAGTGCTTGTCGTTCTTGTGGATATTTCTGTGGTGGGCGTGGCAAAGGCGGAGTCAATGTTTCATTCCTTTCTGAGTGGTTGTTGACTTCCCTTTTCCTTAGTGGCGGAATGGATGGGAGTGTTTTCCCATCCAATGGCTGTTGTGTGTGTAGTGCAATGATGGCTGCCGCTGAAAACGTTTTTGGCTGGTGTGGATTCCGATATTCGAAGCTGAAATGTTGTTTCTGGCTGGAGCCGTGACAATGCCCCAGGCTCACTCGTCCTACTCTCTGTGTTAGACACTTTCTGTCTGATGAAGGTGAATGTAACCTAGTTCTATCTGTTGCCATGAGCTGTCCTGTGTGCTCGAATGTGCCCCAGATTGAGCTAGTGTTAGCGCATTCCTGAAGGACTAGCATTGTCGTGTTGGCTTTGACACAGATGTTTGTGTTGAACGGTCTGATGGTGAAGTTAGATGTATATTCAAAAGCTTGGCCTCTTTCTGTTATTTTACTACAGTTGGCTACCGTGGTTTGTGGTTGCACTAATGGATCGTTGCTGCTCACTAGATTTCTTAGTTCTTATTGACAACGTGGCCACTCTTTGTCACATTCTTCTAACGTCATTTGTTTGTTTACTCCGTGGTGGTGTTAGACATTTTTCGTTCGGTGTTTTCCCATTTTTCAATAATCCCCAGGCAATCATATCCCAGATTATATTTCCGCTGCCGTGATTAGTTTTTAAAATTCCTCCGAATAGTGGCGAATTAATCGTGGTTGTGATTGCCTTTCGTTGTTCTTGGTGAATTTCCTGCATTTCTGCTAATGTTGTATCCGGAAAATTTTCTAGGATATCAGGATTGGTGTTTACAGTTTCGAAGATCCATTTTTGTGTTACGCTGTTTTTGTCCTCTCTGCACTCTGTCAGTATGATAGCTTGGTATGATCCTAGCGTAATACATAGACATGATTCATGTGAAATTAATTGATAATTTTGTTAATCTTTGTGGGAGTGGATCATCGTTTTTGGGGCGAAAGTGGGCAGTTAACTGGTTACTTTCGTCAGGTTTGTATATTATGTATATCGTAGCGTTGTAATTCACGAACCGGTCTTTCTCTCCGATTCTGATTGATTGTGGATATCCCATTTTTATTGATCCCCAGGCGTACGAGATGCTGTAAAGATGTTTGCCTGAATCTTCGTGAGGAGTGTTTAGCAAGAGTTTAACTTCCTGCTGAATGGATCGTTTCCGTTTGGCTAACTGGAGTTCTCTGTAATCCTTGCACACTGATGTATCCAGGTGAGTATTCTGTATGCATGTATTTATAGTTGTTTTGAACATCTCGTATAGTTTTCTTGTAGTTTCCGTTGGAAAAATTAGGTATGTGAGCGGTATACCCACAACTTTGTAGCCTTGTGGTGTGATGTCCCGATCTGGTTTGTTGAAGAACGATATCTCAATCTGGTCAATTCGTGCCGTAGAGGCGGCTAGTGTTTTCGTGTTCCGTCATTCTTGGAAGTTCCAGATATCCGCTTCCCTTAATCAACGTTTGTGAGTAAGAGTTATTTGTTGTCCTATCTCACCACACTATAGTGTGTTGATTTTGAATGTAGTGGCCTTCCTGCTGGGTTGTATTTAACGGTCCAAACGGGCTGTCAATTGGGTCATCCGGTTTTTCCTGCCGTAGCGTGATTTGTTCAGCTACACAGTTGAGGGTGTGGTGTTGTTTTATGGCATACCATTGCCCTTCACCCGTCGGGGTAGCTGTAAAACTCAGTCCTGCTGGTCCGGTCTGCATGTTGTTATCGCCACACTTCTTGTCGTTCACCTTTTTCCAGCATTACAGTGGGGTTATTAGTTTAGTTTCTTGTGAATATATTGTGTCGAAAGATCCAATCCAAAATGATCCTGTTATTTTCTTCCTTTTTATCCATTGTTTGCATGTCCAGCCTTTCGAAGAAGCTGCTGTTTTCTGCGTTGTTTTTAAAGTGTATAGTGTGGGTAGTCTGGGTAAGTGTGCTGTATCTGTTTCCTTGTTGTTGCAGTAATATGGTGCTTCTATATCTAAAATTCCTCTGGTCTTTACGTTGTTACAGTCGCATACGGTTGAATAGATGGGATACGTTGATGGAATGATGGTGAGTAAGTGGATGAATAATAGTATCAGTTCCATCTGTGAAAAGAAAATTTGAAGGCTTTTTAGAATCTCGATACTTCGTGACGTTGCCGTAAGTTGTATCGTGGATTCGTCATTCTAGTATACGCAGGATGATTTGGTATAGGACCGGGAATATTTGGTGCGATGATAATACGAGACTCGTCTTCTGTTGCTCGAAATATACGTTTTTTAGGAGGAGGCCTTCTTTCGTTGTTACTGAAGTGTTTTCTTGGCCTTCCTGGTCCTCGTCGTATTGTTTCATTTCTCGGTTGGTTTGTCGCACATGATTTTCTTTCTGCTCCTTGGTTTACTGGGAGGTACAGTTTTAGGCGGTTGACGTGTACTATCGATTTTAGTTTGTCACTAGTAACGTTGGGCCGTCCAGGGCTGGGGTATAGGTGGCGCTAGCGTATCCTTACGTTATTTCTAAGAAAATCTTTCCACTCCATTTTTTCGCCTGTCGACGTTTAATTCTTTACATAATCAAAAGTTCCCCCCTCTTTCTCGCCTACCCACTCACTGTTTCTTCCCGTCCATCCCCTCACTTTCTCTGCCCGTCAAGAAAACAGCTGAAGTTGCCCGTTGACCCCCCTCTCTGCCCGTCAAGCCAATATTTGCCCGTCAAACCACTTTCTGCCTGTCAACCCACACTCTGCCCGTCAACCCACACTTTGCCTGCAAAAATTACTGCTGTAGAGGCACATCCACCTCTTTTTGCATTTGCCCGTCCTTTTGTCCAGTCGTTGCCCGTCAAAACGCCCGCCGTAATTGCCCGTCCACCCAAATTTTGCCTCTGTCCGTCTTCCCTCGCAAAGTTTCTGCCCGACAACCCACTTCGCCCGCTAAGAGCCCGCTGCTATTGACCGTCAGCCCCCAACTGCCCGCCTGTCTTCTCTCTGCCCGTCGACCCACTCGCTGCCCGTCGGCCCACTCGCTGCCCGCCAAAACGATCAATATAGTTGCCCATTGACCTTTTCCTTGCATTTGCCCGTCTTTCCCTCACAGTCTCAGCCCAGAAAACAACCGCTGTAATTGCCCGTCCACCCACTTTTTTCCCTTTGCCCGTCTTTTTTTGAATATTCTCTGCCCGTCAACTCCCTTTGCCCATAAAAAAACGCTGTAGTTGCCCGTCTTCCACCGTACAGTCTGCCCGTCGGCTGAAAGCCCGTGGACTGAAAAGCCCGTAGACTAAAAAACCCGTAGACTAAAAAATTTCCTAAATCCACATGCCACCCGCAACTTAGTCTTCCAATTCCCCATCCCACCAATTCACTGTAGCAGACGGTGGTTTTGGCGCCAGCCAATCACATCCCACCAATTCACTACAGCCAGCGGCGGTTTCCCTCCAATCACAGCAAAAGCACAGCGTGACAGACACAGGCTCCTTCCCCAATTTCCTTGTTGTTTTATATAGTATAGACTAGTAACTTTGGGCCCGTCCAGGGCCGGGGTATAGGTGGCGCTAGCGTAATTAACGCTATTTTTAAGACAATCGATCCACATTTATTGTTTTTCCCGTCTACCACTAATTCCTATTACAAATTAGGAGTTTCCCTTTCTTGCCCGCCGACCCACTCCTGTTTCTGCCCGTCCATCACCTGACTTTTCTGCCGGCCACGAACCCAGCTGAAGTTATCCGTCGACCCCCTCTCTGCCCGTCAAACCACTCTTTGCCCGTCAAACCACTCTTTGCCCGTCAAACCACTCTTTGCCCGTCGACCCCCTCTCTGCCCGTTAACCCACACTCTGCCCGTCAACTCACATTGTGCCCACAAAAATGCCTGCTGGGGGACATCTACCTTTTTTGCATTTGCCCACCCTTTCGTCACAGTCTCGGCCCGTCAAAACCCCCGCTATAGTTGTCCGTTCACTCATTTTTTGCTTCTGCCCGCTAAGAAGCCCGCTGTTATTGCCGGTCGACCTTCTAACTGCCCGTCGACCCTCTTACTACCCGTCGACCCTCTCACTGTCTGTCGGTCCCCTGAGTGCCCGTCGACCCACTCGCTGCCCGTTGACCCTCTTACTGCTCGTCGGCCCCCTAACTGCCCGTCGACCCACTCGCTGCCCGTCGAACCCCTAACTGCCCGTCGACCCCTTCGCTGCTCGTCGACCCCCTCGCTGCCCGTCGACCCACTCGCTGCCCCTCGATCCCATCTCTGCCCGTCACCCCACTCGCTACCCGCCAAAACGAATGCTATAGTGGCGCATTGACATTTTCATTTGCTTTTGCCCGTCTTTCCCTCGCAGTCTCAGCCCAAAAAACGTCCGCTGTAGTTGCCGTCCACCCACATTTTCCCTCTGCCCGTCTTTTCTCGAATATTCTCTGCCCGTCAACCCCCTTGCCCACCAAAAAGCCGCTGTAGTTGCCCGTCTTCCACCGTACAATTTCTGCCCGTCGGCTTACCTATTGTAGCGCCCACCAGTTTTAAGCCAAGCCCGCAGACTAAAAAATTGCATTTTCCCGACCTATTGTACAGTTTCTGTCCATCAAAAGGCCCGTTTAGTTGCCTGTCCACTCACTTTTTGCCTCTGCCCGTCAACCCACTTTGATCGCCAAGAAACTCGCCGTTGTTGCCCGTCGTACCACTCTCTGCCCGCCAAAACGCCTTGTAGTGGCCAATAAAAATAATAAATAAAACTAATAACATAAAATAAATTTAAAATTAATTAAAATAAAATAAGAATAATACGCCCTGCCCGTCAGCTTTATGTGCCGTTGCCCACCCGTTAACGCAAAGCCCATAGACTGAAAAATTGCCCAAATCCGCAATTCCACCTGCAGTTTAGTTTTCCAAAACCCCATCCCACCAATTCACTGTAGCAGACGACGGTTTTGGCGCCAGCCAATCACAGCAGCCGGCGGCGGTTTTGACGCCAGCCAATCAAAACAAAAGCACAAAGTCACAGACACAGGCTCCACCTCCAATTTCCTTGTTTTTTTATAGAGTATAGATTGTTGGCGTTTTGAATCTCGTAAGTGAGATCTGAGAAATTTCTGATGATTTTGAATGTTCCGTTCCATCTGTTGATGAATTTTCCGGCTATTGGTGGGGCTTTTAGTAGCATAAAGTCACCGATGTTGTATTGGATTGCTTTTGTTCCTTGGTCGTAATATCTTTTTTGTTTTGTCTGTGCCCGAAATAGGCGTTCCTTCGCTAGTTGCTTGGCATTCTTCCATTGATGTGAGTACATTACACTGGTGTCTTCGTAGATTTCGTCTATCTATTTTGATGTCGTTTGGGAGCACTGGTTGTCTTCCAAAGAACAGGAAGAATGGGCTTTGTTGTAGTGTTGATTGCTTCGCTGTGTTGTAAGCAAATGTGACGAACGGAAGATATTTGTCCCAATTTCCAGGATCATCCGTCACGTAGCAAGCTAACATGTCACATAGGGTTCTGTTGAATCGTTCTACTAATCCGTCTGTCTGGGGATGGTATGCTGTTGTTCTAATTTGTTTGATTTTGAAAAACTTCTTGAAAAAATTTCTTGGATTAAGCTCGACAGGAAGTTAGTCCCTTGATCAGTTAGGACTACCTCGGGGGATCCATATTTGGTAAAAATATCATTAACCAAGATTCTAGCATTGTTTGGGCAGTCTGATCTTTCATCGAAAAAAAACAAAACAACTGGCATAATCTGATAGGACTAAAATATGCCTATGTCCCTTTACGCTTTCTCGAACTGGACCCACAATATCCATCGTAAGTCTTTCCCACACCCTTTCGGCTGGGGGTATAGGTTGCAATGGTGCTTTACTTCCTCCTACAGCCTTGCGTTTTGCGCATTTTAGGCAATTTTTGATGTGTTCTGTTACGTTTTGTCGCATGTGTGGGAAGAAGTATTGCTCTCGAAGTCTGGCTATTGTTTTTTCGATTCCTAAATGTCCTGCTAACATGTGATCATGGTTTGCTCGTAAAATCCCTGTGATTAACTGTATAGGGACTACTAACTTTCCTTGCTTATCTGTTAATAGACCTTTTTCGTTGATTATGAATTTGCCCTTGAATCTGCTATTTTTACTGTTCTGGCTATTTTCTTGTATTTTCTTTATTAATTTTTGGCAATATTTATCAGCTTGCTGTAGTTCTATCCATCTGTCTTCCTTCCAAGACCTTTTACTTTCACTTCCAATTGCTTTCTCGAAACTTTCTTCCTTTTTAAGATCCTCTCTTTCGAAACTTCGCTTTCTTTTTGAATATTTTCATTTTCTCTCTCAAGGTGTTTTTGTTTCTCTAATATTTTGATTTTTAACTATTCCTTTAAACTTTCGCGTTCTTTTCTAGGACTTTCAAGCTCTCTCATGGTGATTCCCATTTGTCTTTCCCTTGTTTCTACTCGTGCTAATTCTACTATGGGAATACGGCTTAGTGTGTCAGCATTTTGGTGCGACTTCCCAGGCCGGTATCCAATGACGATGTCGAATTCTTGTACTTTGAGTGCCCATCTAGCTAATCTTCCTGCGGGTTCTGTCTTGCTCATTAACCATTCTAAAGGTCTATGGTCGGTAAATACGGTAAATCTGCGTCCGTATAGATATGTCCTGAATACATCGATTGCGTGTATGATTGCGTAAGTCTCTTTCTCTGTGGTTGACCACTTGGCCTCACGGTCGTTCAGATGTTTAGAGCTATACGCTATGATGACATCCTCGCCGACTGATTCACGGGGTTCCTGTACGTAGGACTCCGCTGAATCCGCTGATTGAGGTAGAGTCTGTATCTGAGCTAAGACTGCTCCTATTCCGTATCCTGAAGCATCCGCGTAGATGATAAATTCGCGCGTGAAATCTGGATACCCTAGGATAGGTCTAGTTATGAGGCAGTTCTTGATACAGTCAAAGGCGCCAAATTTGAACAATACTGATTTCAAGATGTAATTCATTGCCCGTTGAAAAGTGCTTGGCGCATTTGTTAATCCAAACGGCATTCTATTAAATTCGTATTGTCCAAATTCACAGATGAAAGCGGTTTTGTGTTTGTCGCCTTCTTCTATCTCGCTTTGCCAGTAGCCGCTTAGTAAGTCCAATGTCGAGAAGTAAACTGATCCGCTTAATGCGTTAATGGTGTCATCAATTCTTGGTAATGGATATTTGTTTAGTGTCCTATAATCAATACACATCCGCATTTCTCCATCTTTTTTGGTTACCATTACAATGTCTGCCGCAAATGGGCTGTGACTTTCTCTAATAATTTTGTTACTCAACATTACTTCAATTTTTGTTTTTACGATAAGTTTTAATGCTTCTGGAGTTCTGCGCAATCGTTGAGTAATTGGGGCGTTATATCCTGTGTTAATGGAATGCTTTACATCAGTTGTTAAACCCAAATCTGTTTCCTTTTGTGAAAATAGAGCTTCGTGTTTTTTCAATAGAATTTCGATTTTAATGTGTATCTCGTCAGAGATGTTAGTCACTTCACTTTCTTGGGTTTGTCTAATTCGTTTGGATTTCTTGTTATTGTCTGATTGGGAGAAGGATTCTAGGCTGCGGTAATCTGCTTCTGTAAGGTCATTGTTGTCGTTATTTTCTGTTGAACGGTCTGGGAGGAGAGGGATGTGAATGCCTGCTTTGCCAAATGTTATGCTGTATATTTGGTGTATGTTGTTTCCAAAGCTATGTTCTATTCCAAAATGGACGTAATTGATATGCCTGTTTCTGGTATTAATTTGTACATTGTTGCTCGATAAAAAGTCTAAACCCAAGATACAAGTTTCACTTAAGTTTTCCATGATAAAGAAATGATGATTAATAACGTGATTGTCGTTAATGATGATTTCAGTGTTTCTCCTGACACCGTTGTGAATATTGGTGAGGGATTGTTTTTAATTTGTTCTTCCCTCTTCTTTAGGTTGAAAAATATGCTGTCTGAAACTAAACTGGCTGCTGCTCCTGTATCTACTAAAGCGTTAATGTCTTTTCCAAAAATTCTAATGGGTATACGTATTAGTTTGGGTATCGCGAATTCTAAATTAAGTGCTGGGAGTTGTTTGGTAGGGATATTGTGTTTACTGCATTGGACGGCGGTTCGGATTGTTGATACATGCCATATCTGTCCAACATTCTCGTGCAATGTGTCCTTTTTTATTGCACTTGTAGCAGATAATGATTCTTTTTCCAAGGGTATCGGTGTAGTTTGGTTGTGTTTGTCGTGGCTGTGGGTATTGATGAGTATAGGATTGGTTTTGATGATAAACCTGTGGATTGTTGGGCTGTTGAAAGTTCGGTTGATTGTAGTGTACTGGTCTACTGCTGTATGGTGGTCTCTGTGGTGTTTGTTGGTACGTTGGGAAATTGGATTGTCTATACCCCGTGGAACTACCTTCCCTTCGTGGTGAATTATAGTTGGTGCGATATGGGCTGTTTTCTCTGCTACGATTGTAGTTTCTGTCCCTACTGGAACTTCTGCTATTCGGTCTTTCTTAACACATAATTGGTCGAAATCTTCATGATCTTCGGGCATTCTAAAGTAAAGTTCAGCTCTCAACTTTGGTAAAATGCCTTGCATCAGGATTTTTGTTTTGGTATAGTCTCTCATTCTCTTGACTGTGTTTATGAGTCGACCTTCTACGATGGTTTGGTTGTGATCCGATTTTTCTTCTTTGCCTTCAATGGATTCGTAGAGGCTGTTGATTCGTGAGATAAAGGCTTTACATTTTTCTTCAGGTTTCTGTTTTAATGTGGACAACTTTTTCCTTAGTGCTGCAAAGTCGTAAGCGTCCTGGAACCTTGCAATGATGGCCTTTTTCCACTCATCGTAGTCTAGCTCGTCACCCTGTTCTTCTACGTAGTTTCCATGCCATTCTAGGGCATCACCTTTTAGTTTGTCGGAGAAGAATCGTAATTTTTGGTTGTCATCCCAGTCGTTGTTGCGTTCTACATGTTCTGCGTCCTTCAGCCATTCTGTTATTAGTTTGTCAGTACTTTTTCCTTTGAAGACTGGAATTGACTTCTTATCTTCTCTCGAAAATAATTCTCCTAGCGCTTTCACGATAGGTTGGGTTGTAGCCATACAGGTGTCATCAGCATCCGTTGTGTCGCGGTCAGCTCTCGGAGTTTCTTTGTGTGTAAGTCCCATTTTGATTTTTTGTTTGAGAGTCTGATACTTTTGTTCTAGTTTAAGGAGGTTATTGTTTTGGATCTCGATTTGGTATTTTAGGTCGTCGTTGAGTTGCTGTAGTTCGGCGATTTGTTCTGATTCTATCTCGTAATGAAGGGATTTTTCTCCTTCTGTTAGTGAGGTTAGCTCGTTTATCTCACTCACTAGTTTCGTTATCTCTCCAGGCCCGTTGGAGGAGTCTAATTCTTCGGTTTCGGCGAATGTTACTTGTTGCTCTCTATATTCTTTTATTCTGTTTTCCAGGTACTTAATTTTTTCTTCGTGGTCTACTGCCTGTACGTAGATTTTTTGTAATTCTGTTTCAAGGTTTTTATTCGTTGTAGTACTATCTATCAGGCTTCTTCTTAAACCAGCTTTTTCTGCTAAGGTTTTTTAAAGGATCTCTTTTGTTTCTTTTGTTTCTGTCAGAAGTTGTTTGTTTGTTTCTACGGCTAGTTTTATCTGTTGTTCGGCGGTTTCTAATCTCTTAACCGGTTGGTTTCTTTCACATTCAAGTTTGCTAATTATTTCTTGCCCTTCTCTCTCAACAATTATGTTGTTTTCTTCACGTTTTCGTAAAAGGTTTTGCAGTTGGATTTCTGTTGCTGTGGCAGTTTCAAGGCTTGTTTCTAATTCGCTGATTCGATTGGCAGCTTTTTCAAGGGAGTTTTTGAGTGTTTCGTTACTTTCTTGGAGTTGCTCAAGTGTTTCCTTAAACGCCACCTGGTGGCGAATTTTGAAATTTCATCTAGCGCCAACTGATGGTTTTTTAAAACATGTACACAAGAAATATAGCGTATTTCCTAACTAAAAGTTGCCTCCTTAGAGAAAGTAAATTTTATTTGTTGGTATTGTCGCGACCCTTGGACCGGACGTCTCCTCAATTACTGTCGATCACGCCACGTCCGCCGGGATGGATCACCGTCACACGAGATCGGTGTGAACGGATGGTGACCTGATCCCATCCGGCTGGAGTCGGGCTATCGATGGCATCGTGGGGAACTAGCCGATTTAACTTTAGTCAGTGTTCTTGGTACTATTGCAGCGTACAGTAGCTGAATACACTCTTAGCTTCTCTAGCTCAAGTGTTAGTTTTGGTCGACAGCGCGACAGTATTTTTGTAGTTGAAAGAACGCGATGGTGAGGTCCAATTTCCTTAACTAAGTAAATCAATTGTACTTGTGCTGGTTCTAATGGGCGTTACTGGAGTGTATTCATTGAATTCTGGCACTAAATTGTCAACGGCCATACCACGTAGGAAAAACCTTGTCTCGTCAGTTCCAGGAAGTTAAGCTACGTTGGGTTCCGTTAGTACCTAGATGGGCGACCGCTTGGGAATACGGGATGCTGTTGGCATCTAACTTTTTATAGCCATCAAGTCGTTGTTGGGTGAATCAAAGATTAGTAATGACCATCTCTCGGTGACTTTTAGTGTTTCCTTAAACGCCACCTGATGGCAAATTTTGAAATTTCATCTGGCGCCAACTGATGGTTTTTTAAAACATGTACACAAGAAAAATTGCGTATTTCCTAACTAAAAGTTGCCTCACACTCTTATTGCATCACACTTTACTCACATTAAATACACCTATATTAGATCCTCTGTAGATCTAATTCAGAAAACTCATTGTATCACACTACTATCTATATATTTATAAAAGCCAAAGATCTATTTGTGGGAGGAGTTTGTTTGTGTATCTGTCTGTTGGTTTCTCCGAAAAAAATAACGGCGTGCGAACTCCGTCATTGGTTTTCGGGCATTCGCGTTCCTTTTTTCTACCTGCATAATGGTTCGATTACCCGGAAAAAGGTTTAAACTGCCTTTGGCAAGGCTGAACTTTTTCCTTTCATTTTGCCATCCGTTTTGTCATTAGTCGTAGTGACATTACGTGCTTTTTTTCTACCTGGAAAAAGCTTCGATTACTTGAAAAAGGTTCGAATACCTGAAAAAATGTTTAAACTGACTTTGGCAAGGCTTAACATTTTCCTTTCCATTCGGTATCCCTTTTGCCATTGGTGGAGTGGACATCAAGTGCTTTTTTGCTACCTGGAAAAAGGTTCGATTAACCGAGAAAAAAGTAAAATCTCCATCATTACTGGCTTGAACTATTTCTTTCTCTGCGATTCTCTGCTCCATCTTACTTTCAAAATCACGCTCACTGTCTTTGCCCACTTCTTCCTCTACATTTTGCAACCCGTTCCTTAGTGCGGCGATCGAAACTTGCTTTTCCTCGTTTTCTTCCTCCTCCATGATCGATTCAAAAACAGAAACTACAACTACTTCTTCTTAATCAAGAGGCATTTGCGGCAAAATTTGATCTACGTTATCATCATCTGACTCCATTCTTTGTATTGAAGAAACTGTTGTGTTTGATCGACATGGAAATAAAACGCGGTAAGAGTCAACGTTTGCAATGGTTAACTTTCTAATACAATGAGTAGAGTTGCTCAACTAAAGACCATCCCTTGCTTCCATTTCACAACAATCGAAAAAACGTGTGACTAAATTAACACCCGGAAGATGGCGTATCTAAGCAAGCCAACTGTTGTGAATCACACAAGGAATCAGTAAACATAGATTATAACGTATGAAAACGGATCAACAATTAGAGTAACCTTGAATACATTTTGTAACAGTATTTCATTCTGTAACAGTATTTTCCAGTGATCTTCCCATTAGCTCCACTAGACGACCTCGACAACAAATAACTACAACCGGGTATAATATATAGGTATAATATGTACTAGTTGAAATGACGTGACATTTAGCGAAATGTGGCTAACATCTTACTATTGAACAAAGAAATTGTAAATGGGATGTTTTTTATAGAAAAAAAAATCAACTGCGCTCCCAAGATAAGAGAGCACTTCCATGTTACATCTTTACAGAAAACAATGTTTGGCTTTCAAATCAAATTGTTAGCTGTCCGCAACCGCGCGGGAGTACCAAGAACTCATCGTGTGGCTTGCAAATCCTTTGTTTCTGAAAAGCGCGTTCCATTGCATGAATGCGGGAAAATGAATATTGTATGTGAGAATCCACGGGTCAACGACATTGAAAAGCGCAAGGTGCTGGCATTTGCGACTGCAAGGATACACGTTGTTGAATTTCAAAAGCGCGGATTGCCCCACTGTCACATGCTCATTGGATCGATGACCGTGACGCACTCGCTACAGCAGAAGATTTGAATGCAACCATATGCGCAGAAATTCCGGACAAAACAACGCACCTGAAATTGTACAAAATCGTCATGGCCCACATAATTCACGGTCCATGTGGGTTAAGCAACAAAGCGTCTACTTGCATGGACAGTGACCATTGCTCAAAATTTTTCCCAAAGCCACACAGCCAAGAGACTATCGTCATCGTCAATGGTTGTCACACTTATAGACGAAGAGATACGGGAGTTGTACATTACTTGAAGCGAGGTCAGACAGGTTTCAAAGTGGACAACAGATGGGTAGTTCCCTATAATCCTTGGTTGTTGCTCAATTTTGATTCCCACATCAATCTCGAATACTGCGCTTCCATTGTCACCGTCAAGTACATCTTGAAGTGCGTCTACAAAGGGTATGACTGCTTGAAATGGATCAAAAAGTTGGAACATGTCAGCTCTTAGACGGCGACGAACCGAGGGTGGAGTGGGACGAAATAACATCCCATTTTGATGCGCGGTACGTCAGCGACCCAGAAGCCTGTTGGCCAATATTTAAGTTTCCCTGTTGCAAACTAAGCAAGTGTGCAGCGTATTGTGAATTAACGAAAGAAAACTCAATCCAAAAACGAGACAACGCGAGCGAAAAAGAAGGCGACACGACAGGTAGCACGGTCGAAAAGCGTCTATCAAAAAACAAAAGGATTAAGCATTGCGAAACAATAGGTCGCTAATTAAAGTAAAGGAAGGGTAAATGTTTGGCGCGCGAAGCCCGATCTTAGTTGCCATGGCAACTCGGTAACATTCCCTTTTCCGATCGTTCGCACGCCACCTATCGCCTAGCCGTCTATTTGCCGCGAGAACAGCGCGTCTTTTTCCACACCGGGAAACGAAATGCAAGCCGCGATCCATGCCGCCTCGAGAAACTAACCTGAACCATCTGATGGAAGACTTCATACGAAGTGGAGTCGAAATCAACGTGGCCAAATACTTGACGTTGAAATGGATTCAGGATAAGCTACGTATCCAGACGATGGAAGATTTTTCCTTGCCTATCCTTGATTACCATCTGATGCCTTGCCTATGCTGGCCGATGTTCAGATAGAAAATAACAAAGCAAATACTCGAGAGAAAAGAGATTGATTGGCGAAAGGATGCTGGCCAAATCAACGACGGTCAACGCGCGGCCTTTGATCAAATCATGTCTGCCGTTAACGATGCCAACAACTTACATCCGCGACAGTATTTCCTGTATGGTCCTGGAGGAACGGCAAAGACTTTTCTCTACAACACCCTAATAACCGTTATACAAGGCCAAGGAAAACATGTCATTGCAGTGGATTCCACAGGGGTCGCGTCGACTTTGCTGCTAAACGGGTCAACTACAGTTCAAGATTTACCCTCCAATAACAAAGGCGACAAGATCGAAAATCGAAGAAAGAAGCTACAATACGCAAATGATTAGGAACGCCAGTGTCATCATTTCTGACGAAGCTACAATGAAAACCAGCCACGCTCACGACGCGATTAATCATCTATTCCAAACTATCACGAAGAATAGGGTAGATCCCTACGGTGGCAAAGTTCTTTTGCTCGGTGGGGATTTTAGACAGTGCTTGTCCGTTGTCACACACGGAAATAGAGTCAAAGTAACGGAAACAACCATCATCAACAACGCGACATGGAATCTTTTCCGACAGCTTCGGTTAGTGCAGAACATGCGCACTGAAGCCGCTAGCCAAGATTTTGTCGATTGGCTCATTAAGCTCGGAAACTGAACTTTGGCACAAACACCGCGACTTAACGACCCAGAACTCATCGAAATCCTGAAAGACTTTCTCAATATCCGAGCAAATTTGATCGAACACGTATTTGGGAAAACCATCAAATCTCTTAAACGAAGGCGTGAAAGAACAAATTTGTAACAGAGCAATCTTATGCCCCAAGAACGAAGATTGTCTCAGAATCAACGAAAACTTTATAGGAGAGATGCCTGGTGCGCTGAAAGTCTGTAAGAGTATTGACACCATTCTGGGCTACCTCCGCAACAACTCAAACTGAAAATAGGACCTATCGTGATTCTTCTAAAAAACATTGACTCGCGAAAGGGACCTTGCAACGGCACGAGGCTCATCATCAAGGCATTCTGCCATAACCTGAATGTAGCAGAAATTGCGGCCGGCAAACACAAAGGACATAACGTTTTTCTGCCACGGATGACTATGTCTCCCACTGACTCTGACTTGCCATTCAAACTCAAGAAGTTACAGTTCCCTGTGCTTGTGGCTTTTGCCATGACCATCAACAAGTAGCAGGGACAGACCTTCGAACGAGTTGGCATTTACCTTCCGAAAGCCGTTTTCAGCCACGGGCAGCTATACGTTGCGTTCTCGCGTGCGACGTCAAGAGAAGGTGTCAAGGTTCAATGCGGAGAAACCGAGAAACACGTCAAGCTACTTAGAAATATTCCGCATTCTACGCCACAAGACGAAACCAAAATATTCATGAAAAACGTTGTTTACAAGGAAGTTCTCCTTCAGTAGTAAAGTAACAAAAAAGCGAAAAGTCGACGACCCATTGATATAGACAACCACCACAAAGAGGAACTAAATTTCGCCTCGGTCTACGGACCAAATAAGAAGCACGGGCATTGCCTTGGGGCAGTTCCCAAGTGCACTCAACCGTGAATTGTCTGTTTATTTTGTTTGAAGAAACAAACGGTAGGTGCACACGGCATATGACTGAATACGTGAATAAGTAATTTCGTTCTTTTAAGCTCCAAAAAAGTTCGACCACCTGCTAAACGGTTTGACCTTTCTTCCAGTTTCCCCCTTCTTCCAACATCAGTGTGAATGGAAATCTTTCTGACATTCTACTGCGGGAAAAATGGTTCGATCAACTGAAAGGTTCCAAATACTTTTAGCAAAGATTTGCATTTTTTCCATTTTCACCAGACGTGGTGAAAATCGTCCAACCACCGTCGTAGTTGCACGAGAAAAATTGGTCGCGTAAATAAAATAGGGCAAACACATATCGCTGAAACATAGAGTAGAATAAAGTAGACACTTAAACTTGACCTTACCTATTACCGCCCTGGGACGGGCCGCCATATACTAGTCTAGTTCATGAAATTCGTTTTATCACACTATATTCATATTGAAAACACGTATATTTGATCCTGTGTAGATTTACTTCACAAAGTCATCGTATCACACTATATTCACGATGGATACACGTATATTTGATGCTGTTTGAATCTACTTCGCAAAACTCATTGTATCACACTATATTTACATTGAATACACGTATATGTGATGCAGTTTGAATCTAGTTCATGAATCCCATTGTATCGCACTATGTCCACATTGAATACATGTATATTTGATACTGCGTAGATCTACTTCATAAAACTCACTGTATCACACTATTTTCAAATTTGTAAAGCATCTTCCCGTGTGGTAAGACTGATTTTGCTGTATTAAGACAATAGAAAATAATAGCGAGCTCGGAGGCGTATTTTCCACAATGATGGATGTAATATTCTAAATTAAGCATACTACAAGAAGCAAGAACATATTAAGAAATGAAGATACAGTAGGGAAACTCAAGAGAGAAAGGGAGACATCTGTAACCAAGTCTTATCGTGATAACACGAGTAGATAGCGGAAACAATCCGATACGCTAGCGAACGAAGGCAGAATAGCAGCTGAAATGGAAGTAGAGACATTTCTATATACGGAAGAATATAGAAGACAAAACATTCAAGAATAAAAGAGAACAATGTAACTGACAAAAGTATATAACTTTATGACAAAACTTTATAACTTTATCATGTGGGTTTCATAAAATAATAGAATTATACATAGGAAGAAAAGAAGTAACAAAAACGAAACCGAAAAATATTCTACGGCTTTTGAAAGGTCAATTACTTTCCCGTCGGCTTTTCCTAGTTTGCTACGGCAAAAAGGAAGAAAAATATAGGGCACTGGAATATAACTGTGTTTTCGGGGAGAAGGAAACTCTATATATCATAATAATTAAAATCACTGGAAAGAGGAGAAGATACTTTAAGTATCGAAAAGAGAAAACAAGAAAATGGCCATGGTGTATATACTACGTTCGGCATTTGTTTTCCGACATGCGATTGTATTCAATCGAATGGGTGTTTGTAACACTGCCATTTCTCATTTGCTTGGTTGTTTGCTTTGTCGAAACCGAAAAAAAATTGTTGTCTCATATTTTTCCTACTATGTTTATTCGATGAATTGTTAACATAAGAAGAGAAAAGCACAAGCGTGTTCTGTACTATGGAACAAGCATATTAACTATTATTATTAAGGAGAAAAAAAAATGTTTTCTTCCGTTTTCTTTTTCTTCTTTTCTTCCGCCTTACAGCTGGTCATACCAAGCCGTTTATGAGCCCCACAGCTCCGACGACCAGTTGTAGAGAGGCGGATGGCGTTTTGCTGGATCTAGATCCAGAATCTTTTTCAAGGCGCTGCCCCAGTCTTCGGAAAATAGCTCGGCGTTAAGTCTTGTAGTTTGTTTTTTCGTCGAGACGTCCCTCGTAGTTGCGACGGGCCAGATCCCATGAGTCTTGGCTAGTCTGATCTGGGGATTGAGGTGTCTGGCTGACCACCTCGGCCGTTTTTTTCTGGCGTTTGTTCCCAGTTGAAATCGGCAGTGGGCTCCATTGTTGTCACCATTTCGCTAGCCTGCGCCTCGTCGTTAGTCCCTTCGACTGCGGCCTATCCGTAGCTTACGCTTGGTTGATTTTCCATCGTTGTTTAGCGATACTTTTAAGTTTAGGTAAAAAGTCTTGTCAGAGTTGTGACTACAACGAGTTGTCGGGATGATGTGGCTTCTCGCTGTTATACCTTGGAAATTTTAATGAAACGCTATCGACAGAATTACATCTGTATGAGTTATCTGCTGCGTCTCACAATGATAATTGGAAACAACGGAATCAGTTTCGGCAATTGGTATGAGATTGGGGTGATTGTCAATTCCCAGCCTCGTTGTTTCTAACTCCACGCTGTCCGACACCATGTTTTCAATTTCCACTGTTTCGGATTCCACATTTTTTACATCCACGCTTTGTGGATGCCTTTTTTCCGCATCCACGTTTTCTGATTCCCGCGATTCTAATTCCACATTTCCACTTCACTTGTTTCTTGCTCCATTTGTTCCGGAATTTCTATCGTTTGTGTCGAAATCGATTTACGGAATCGATTCTCGAACTTTGAGGGCGTCTCCATAGGGGGACAATGTTCATCTTTCCATAACATCTTCCATCCCTCAGTTGCTGCTACTGTTGAATAATATAAATTGTTCCACCACCTATTATGATTACATATTTGTTAAGAATAAGAGTTGCATAAAAATTTATAAGAGTTGCTGGTATTTTGTCTTCTTGCTTTTGGGTTTATTCTTGCTTTTTTCTTCCGCTACGTCATTTCGTTTCTATTGGTCACGGCTTGTTCGTTTTTCCTCGCGGCGGTATTCTAGTTTTTATTTCTTTTCTTCTAGTCTTGGTAAGGAAACTACCGTTGTGTGTTTTTGTTTGTTTTCTGGTTTTGTTTCTGTTGTTTAGTTTTGTAATTAGTCGTGTTAGTCTTGAATACAAAGTTTTTTATGTTGCCCGGTTTTCTTTTTTTCGAATTGATGGAATTGATGAATAATCAAATTAATTGCTGAAGTTCCAAATTGATGGTAAGTGCGTTAGTTACTGGATGGGTGCTAATTAATTATTTAATTTTTGGTTGCTGTGGAAGGTCGTCCAGACAATGTCTCTCAAAGTTTGTTCTCGACAACGCAACGAGAGGATTTCCTCACGCTCGATGTTAAATCAAAAACGCAAATTACTAGTATCACCGTTGAACACGAAAACCTCGACCCGCGTCAGCCCTCGTCAGACAAAATCAGGTGCAATGCAGGCACAACACCAATTTCTGAACCGGAACATCCCCCAGGCAAAGCTAGGAACTGGGCAGTCGAATCGCCCACCACTAGTCGAGGAAATGATCAACCACAATATTACACCTCTTCGAGAGCGGTGTTTCGCCTTCTAAAATTGGATCTAAGGCCGTTTCATGGGACCCTAAGAAGTGGCCAAACTTTGCAAATATTCGAGATTTGGTTCACTCAGATCCAAACATGTCAACAACACAAAAAATGGCAATTTTAAAACAATGCCTAGTTCAGGAGACTCGTGAAGGATTAGGAGATTCCTTAAGTAGCCTAGCGTTGTACCATCAGGCATTGCACGAATTAGAGAGCACTTACGGACGGGAGGAAGATTGTGAAAAACTACCCAACATACCTGACACTGCAAGATTTCTCCTCATGGATCAACACTCTGGTCAAGAGCGAAATGATGGCCAAACACTGTTTAATCCGAATCATCTGTTAACATATCCGAACACAGGAAAGACCGGTCTGAAAACGGGCCGGCCGGAATCAAGCAAACCAAACTACTCCCCAACGATAAACACGTTGGGGCGACCCCCTGTTCACTCGGACGAAAAAACCGACCCCAAATCGGCAGACAAATAAACAACCGGGACAAACAAAAAACTCACTTGCCTTCTGTGCAAGGAGAACCATCGCCTTGCACAATGTGAAACCTTCAGCGCGAAATCGATTCAGGAACGAGCGCACGCCATAAAAGAATTGGGCTATTGTCTCAAGTGTTTATGCAGAGGCCATCTCGCAAAAGACTGCATGAAGCAAAAAGAAGTGTGAAAGATTCGGGTGCAATGCTCGTCATCATTCATCTCTTCACGGAGCTTCACGGATGTTTCAACGGTCTGGCGAAGCAGAAGGAACAAAACCCAGCAAAGGTCTCTCGGCAAACGTCTTAACCCATTGCGTGGAGGGTGCTCACACACTCCTACAAGTAGTTCCAGTTACCGTCAAATCTCAGCACAAGAGCATCAATACATTTGCCCTGTTAGACCAAGGAAGCGAAGCTACGTTGATCCTAAACAAAATGACAACTCAATTACAACTAGACGGACTAACGGAGATGACTAGATTGGGTATTTCCATGGTGAGGACCCCGCAATCCAAGTAAAACGAATCCAGTTTCACATCCGCCCAAGAGATGGATCTCGGTCTTTCATCGTCAAGGCCGCTTACTCTTTTCCTCAAATGAAAGTTACGAAGATGACGATCAACTGGCCAAAAATCAAATATAGGTGGGAACATCTTCAAGAACTCGATTTGCCCCACATCGATTCCAGCAAAGTAACAGTGCTGCTGGGCCGAGATGTCTTGCGCGTTCACGATGTGCTGGACACGAGAATACCTCCGGACGGACTGAAAACTCATTTTAGCTGGTGCCTTACCGGGCCAGTAGCCACGTCAATGCTATCATCACCAGAGCACGGGAGTGATACCAAAATCATGCACATTCAACATAGCAAAAACGACAGAGAGCTACAAGAAGCTGTGGCGAACTTCTGGCTCACCGAATCCTTCGGCGTAAGATCTCTCAGTCAAACGATACTAGCTCCCGACGAGATGTAGGCAGTGCGTATTTTAGAAAATACCGTTCGCCACACCGGAGAAAGGTATGAAGTGGGTCTCATGTTACGTCATCAGGACCTCCAACTTCCGAATAACACAGAAGTAGCTGCTCGTCGCTTTCAGGCGTTAGAAGAAAGATTTTCAGAGGGATCCTCAGTACGCCAGCAGTTATTCTCGCGTCATAGAATAATACATTTCGTTGGGTCACGCAAAATTATCCGACACAATGGAGACCAAAAACCCAATTTGGTATCTCCCTCATCACGGAGTCATCACACCCAACAAACCCGGAAAGGTGGGAGTTGTGTTCAACCCATCTGCCCGCCACAAAGGGGCGTCCCTTAACGAGCATATGTTTAAAGGTCCCGATTTGTTGACACCGATTATAGGAGTGCTGTTGCGTTTCCGTAGGCTTCCCGTCCCTATTTCCGCGGACATCGAGAAGATGTACCACCAAGTGCTGGTACCTCCACAACAACAGTCGCTCCTTCGATTGCTATGGAAACCCATAGGCAGCAGTAGACCTACGAAAACCTATCAGATAAGTGTACACGTCTTTGGCGCCGTGTCTTCTCCAATAAGTTGCATTTTTGCTCTTAGGAAAACCGCAGAAGATTTTCGACCGAAGTTTCCTACCGTTGTCGATATGATAGTCAACAATATTTATGTAGACAATTACTTAGACTGCACCGAAACCGAAGAGGAAGCCATCACAAGGCGTCGCGATGTAACGGTTCTCCTAAAGTGCGGAGGCTTCAACATGGTGCAGTGGCTGTCATCGTCCCGTTCCTTTCTTGACTCAGTCCACCCAGCAGATTGATCAAGATCTCTGGACCCGAACACGAGTCACCGGCCTACTGAGCGTACGTTAGGACTACTATGGAATTGCGAGGAAGATTGCTTCCGCTTCAAATCGACCGTACGCATCAACGCATCTACAAAACGACAACTGCTTCAGGATATATCTACGGTTTACGACCCCTTAGGATTTCTCACCCCCATTGTCCTCACAGCAAAAATCCTCATACAGGACATTTGGCGAGTGGGAGTCGACTGGGATGACCCTCTGCCATCCGCCCTGCTGACAGCATGGTCCTTCTGGGCCCGTGAGTTACAGGCCGTCTCCAACCTCAGGATTCCAAGATGCTTCCGCGGCAAAGATAAACCAAATCAGTTGCAGCTCCATATCTTCACCGACGCCTGCGAATCAGTCTTCGGAGCCTGTATTTACATCAGAGCAGATTATGGGGCAGACGTTTTCCCCTTTCATCTTGGCTTAGCCAAATGCAGAGTCGCATCATTGCGACAGCTTTCCATCCCACGCCTTGAACTGCAAGGTGCTCTACTCGGTGCTCGTCCGTGTTCCTCAGTCGTAAAGGAACTCGGAAGCATCGCTTCAAAGATCGTGTACTGGCGCGACTCCCAAACGGTCTTGCATTGGATTCACTCCACCACTCGAAAATATCATGCCTTTGTGGCTCACCGTGTTTCCGAGATCCTCGAAACCAGCTCGTCAGATCAGTGGAGACACGTTCCGGGAGAGCTCAACCCAGCCGAAGACTGCTCCCGCGGAGTATCGTCGTCTCATTTCACCACTTAGCACCGGTTGTTCAGAGGTCCGGATTTTCTTTCACTCCCTGAAACATCATAGCCTTTCCAATTCACGAATTCACGATATCGAGGCCCCCGTCTGATGACCCAGAAGTGTCCTCAAACAAATGGGTTGGCTCTCTCCAAACCCTAAAAGACCATCCCCTCTATAATCTCATTCAAAACCACATCAAACCCAACCCGTCTCAAACGAATTGTTGCTTGGTTAGCCCGATTCGCAACAAACTAGGTTAACACGTCTAATCACCTTCCTCGAGTTGGCAGCCGTTACCTCACCGCACAGGAATTGCGAGATGCTTGGATCCTGATCCAAATAGTTGATCAATAACATCATTTTTCCATCGAGCTCTCTCATCTCCGTAGCCATAAGCCAGTACCCGTCACCTCCATGCTTGTTAAGCTCACTCCATTCATCGACGTGAGAGGCCTGCTCCGAGTTGGTGGAACGCTACAACACGACTCCTTACCCGAAGAAAGCAAACATCCCCCTATCTTGTCCAACAGCAGCCAACTCGCCAAGATGATCATTCTTGAGTTGCACTGCAGCCTTGGACACGCTTCTACTGAGCGCACCATTCATGCTCTTCGATCGCAATATCATGTCCTCAAAACTCGAGACTCAACTCATCGACTCATCAACCGACGTTTTCCCTGCAAGTGCGCAAAGGCAAGCCTGAACCCCCTTTGATGGCTCCACTTCCAGTTAGACGGCTGAAGTCGCATCTTCCTCCGTTTACCTACACTGGAGTCGATTTCTTCGGACCCATGACGACTATTCTTTTGCGAAGATCCATGAAGCGATACGGTGTCCTTTTCACCTGTCTTGACTGCAGAGCAGTCCACATTGAAATAGCATCCTCATTAGATTTCGATTCTTTCCTGATGTCCTTTGCCAGATTTGTCGATCATCGGGGACTACCCAAAGTATGCTACAGCGACAACGGCACTAATCTCGTTGCCGGCGAGCAAGAACTTCGAACCCTATTATCCCGCTGGGAACCCGAGGTGCTCATCAATAAAATGGCTGCTCGTGACGTTGAGTGGCGTTTTAGCCACCCTGCCGGTCCACATTTCGGAGGGACTTGGGAAAGTCTCAAGTCAGCCAAAACCGCTCTCCGCGCAATTCTACATGAGCGAACCGTCACGGAATAAGTCCTAACCACCGTGATGACAGGGGTCGAAGACTTGCTCAATGCTCGCCCACTTACCTACGTAAGTGTCGATCCCAATGACCTGGAAGCGCTCACCCCAAATCACTTCTTACATGGTAGAGCCAATCCGGCCATCCATTATGACACCGTCACAGATTCCGAGCCGCTGAGTAAAAAACGATGGAACCAAGCCCAAGCAATCGTCACGCATTTCTGGAACCGTTGGATGAGGGAATACGTTCCCAATCTAATCGAAAAGAGAAAATGGCTTCGCGGTCGTCGAAACTTGGCAATTGACGATGTCGTGCTCGTTACCATGCCTAACCTACGGCGCGGGTTGTTGCCTATTGGCCGCATAGTCCGAGTCATCCCTGGCCGTGATGGAGTCTTCCGGTCCGCCGAAGTAAAAGTCATTCGTGTTTTGCCCGTCCAAAACTGCCGCCGTGATCCATCTAATATGAAAACTTCCACGAGTCTCTACATTCGGCCAGTCCATAAGCTCTGCCTCTTGGAGACGGACTCTACTTCAGGTGTTTCCATCAGCGATGAAAACAGGGCCGGCAATGTTCCCGACGCCTCTATCAGCCACTAATGACATTCCCGGACATCCTGCGCTTGTCGAACTTCTATTGTTTTTGTCTCGTGCTTTCCCCATACCTTCCTACCCCTTTTGTTCATTATTGTTGTAAGAGTAGTGCCTCAGTACTGCGAAAAGGACTAAAGGCATCGAGCAGAACATTCAATAGAAAAACTAAATAAAAGTGGCAAAAAATCTAAACTCTTACGCTAAAATTCTTGGCGTACAATTAACTAATTAATTAGTTATTGGTTACTAATTAATAGGTGGTATTTATGCACTCTGTGTTTAGCTTTAAGCTGGCGTAAGTAAAAAAATTATTTTTTTTTATTAGTGTGAGTGTGATTTTGGGGCTTTATTTCTTGGTGGATTTAGTATTGTCTGTTTCTGGTATGCAACGACATAGATCTTTCCAGACCATGCCATACCCGACAACGTAAGTGCATGTAGTGTGTTTTCCTGTACATCGTTTGGATAGTTCAGTTTCTTCGATAGATGGGTAGATTTGGTGTGCTTCGTCGTGGAGGACGTATTTGACCATGTTTTTCTGCTGTTAGTGGCGTAGGAGCGGACGGTCTTATGTAGGGTTGTTCGATAACCATGTCTGTATGATATGTTGGTTCATATGTCGGTATCATTGAGGTGAGTTCATGTTCTTCTTCTACGCTGTAGTCGTATCGTCTCGTAAGCTTTCTGCCTCTGCGGATAGGTTCTTTGATTTTCGAGAAGGGTAGCAAACGATGAATATCCGTAAGCCTACGAGAAATAGCATGAATCCAATCATTGATAAATTTATAATTTTAAATTTGTCGAACCTTGAAAACATATGACCTATTTGATTATCATGTTGTTCTGACATCACAATATCTCCAACAGAATTGGAATTTCCTTCTTGCATTCTGCCTACTAGGTCATTCAGGATATTCAGTTGTTCCATCTCCATTGTTTCGTGTGCTGGATGACTTTTTAGTGAGAAGTCAAAATCATTAAGATGAAATTCTTCAAATTCTGTAATGAGATCTAAATTAGGTATGTGAATGCAACATTTCTGGCGCAAACAATCTACTTTTGTAGAGTTGTGTTCCCAGGTGTGTGGATTTCCATTTAAATTTACTAAAGGTGTTGTCCAAAAACATTCGGAGTATGGATGAATTGACCATCCATCTGTTCCGATCGTACAGTTCTTTCCTTCGTAAGTAAGAAACGATTGAAATCCACATTTAGTTTTGCTGATATAAAAATTCACTTTGCTTCGCATTGTTGAAGTGTCATTGCTTTACCGCAGCCTTGTAGTCGTGCAGATTGGTAAACCTACCGCTGCTGCAGCTAAATTTCCGTTGGTTTGAGCTAAGATAACAGCTTGTGTTCTTTTGATTGCCGATAGTTGACAATAAACGTCCCGAATTTCTTGTCCTGAGTTTGTTCTCGTGTTTCAATGCTCATTTTATATTGGTCGTGCATTTTATTTATTTCGTATTTAATCTTGTCGTTGAATTCTTTGATGTTTTTGGGTAGACCGCTCTCGAAATTTTCTTTAATTAATGAATCTTCAGATTTCTGCTCCATTTACAGGGCCTCTGCTGACGGTAAACTTTGAATATTGTTTTTCTCGATGGCCTGAGTTTGATTTTCTTCTATTGTAGACGTTGTTTCTGTTGTAGCTAATGGGGTCATTCTGGCTGTCTTTTGTTGGCGATCGTTGGATCGTCGAACTTTCTTTCACTGTCGTCGTACTTTGCGTAGTTGAGATTGATTGGCGCTTCGTCGTTGTCGCTGTTGTTGTGGATCTTGTCGTAGTGGGCGTTGTTGTCGTTGACGTAGGCTTAGTAGTTGTAGATGTTGTTGAAGTTGAAATTACTTTAGCAGTAGTCGTAGATCTAGTAGTAGTAGTGGGTTTAGTGATTGTTGACGTGATAATCTGTTTTGTAGTTGTGGGGGGTTTTGTTGGGGTTGTTGTCATACTGGGTTTAGTTGTAACTTTATGTGTTATTGTCGGTTTGTAGGCTGCTGTGTTTTTTCACTGGCTTAACTGTAGTCGTAGTTTTTACCGTTGTTCTTGTCGTTGTTCCCAATGTTGTTTTTATTGTGGGCTTCGTAGTTGTTGTAGCGCTTGTCGTTGTTGTGGACTTTTTGGTTGTAGGCGTGGAAAGGGGCGGGGTCAATGTTTCATTCTTTTCTGATTGGTTGTTGATTTCTCTTTTCTTTAGTGGCGGAAGAGATGGGAGTGTTTTCCCGTCCAATGACATGTTGATTGTGTAGTGCTATGATGGCTGCCGCTGAAAGCGTTTTTGGCTGGTGTAGATTGCGATATTCGAAACTAAAGTGTTGTTTTTGAGCCATGAGCCTGGAGCCATGATAATGCCCCAGGCTAACTCGTCCTACTCTCTGTGTTAGACACATCCTGTCTGATGCAGGTGAATGTAACCCAGTTCTATCTGTTGCCATGAGCTGTCCTGTGTGCTCGAATGTGCTCCATATTGAGCTGGTGTTAGTGCATTCCTGGAGGACTAGCATTGTCGTGTTGGCTTTGATACAGATGTTTGTGTTGAACGGTCTGATGGTGAAGTCAGATGTATATTCAAAAGCGTGTCCTCTTTCCGTTGCTTTGCTACAGTTGGCAATCGTAGTTTGTGATTGCACTAATGGATCGTTGCTGCTTATCAGTTTTCGTAGTTCTTCTTGACATCTCGATAACTAATTGTCACATTCTTCTAATGTCATTTGTCTTTTTACTCCATGGTGGTGTTGGACACTTTTCATTCGGTGCTTTCGCATTTTTCAATAATCCCCAGGCAATCCCAGATTATGTCCCAGATTATATTTCTGAAGCCGTGATTAGTTTTTAAAATTCCTCCGAATAGTGGCGAATTAATCGTGGTTGTTGGGAATATATTAGATTCCCAACAGCAGACGACGCGGTCTGGACGCCGCACGAGGCTGCCCAGCCGTTTTAATGCTTTGAATTGGGTGGTCCTCGATAGAGGGCCACCATTGTACATTTTTCTTGTATGTAAGCCCCGCCCTAGGCCTATTGGCCGTCTCGCAAGAGAGGGCAAGGGGCAGTCAGTCGTGAAATACGATATATCTCCCACAGTTAACAACTAGTTCCAACCAGTGTTCCCGTGTTTTCATCTTTAAACTTCTTCAACTTATTAAAGGTAAAGTCAGGCACGGGCTGACTATTCCCTTCAGTGGTTGTGATTGCCTTTCGTTGCTCTTGCTGCATTTCCTGCATTTCTGCTAATGTTGTATCCGGAAAATTTTCTAGGATTTCAGGATTGGTGTTTACAGTTTCGAAGATCCATTGTTGTTTTGCGCTGTTTTCTTCGTCTCTGCATTCTTCCAGTATGATAGCTCGGTATGGTCCTGTAGTGTAACACATAGGTACGATTCTTGTGAAATTAATTGATAATTTTGTTGATCGAGGATCCATCGTGTTGAATATTCCGAACATTTGGCTACAATTAGTCGGCCTGCTTCTCCTTCCGTGATACAGATATCGCTGTTCTGTACTCGTATTGTATGGTCAACGATGTATTGAATTCTGATCCTTGTGGAAGTGGGTCATCGTTGTTGAAACGAAAGTGAGCAGTTAACTGGTTGCTTTCTCCAGGTGTGTAGATTACGTATATTCGTATTTGTGGCATTGTGTACCACGAAGCATCCTTTTCCTTCGATCTCCACTGCTTGTTGATATCCCATTCTTATTGATCCCTAGGCGTATGAAATGCTATATAGACGTTTATCGGTGTCTGAATCTTCGACAGGAGTGTTTAGCAAGAATGTAACTTCTTAATGAATGGATCGTTTTCGCTTGGATAATTGGAGTTCTCTATAATCCTTGCACACTGATGTATCCAGGTGGGTATTCTGTAGGCATGTATTTATAGTCGTTTTGAACATCTTGTAACAAGCACAAAGGCTAACCAAAGGAAGCCACACGTCTTACATCCCTCAAGCGTTTCACAAGTGAAAGTAAACATATCCCCTCCCATTTTACCTTGATAATTTGTGTTCTGTATTAGTATAAATACCACATGTTTGTAACTTGTAATTCGGAGTTGTTTCGGCAACTCAATGAAAATACACGAGGTTTGGTAACTTTACAATCTCGTACAGTTTCCTTGTAGTTTCCGTTGGAAAAATTAGGTATGTGAGTGGTATGCCCACAGCTTTGTAACCTTGTGGTATGATGTCTCGATCTGGTTTGTTAAGGAACGAGATCTCGATCTGTCGATTCGTGTCGTATAGACAGCTGGTGTTTTCGTGTTCCGGCATTCTTGGAAGTTCTAAGTATCCGTTTCCTTTAAGCAACGTTTGTGTGTACGAATTGTTTGTTGTTGTATCTCCCTACACAATTGTATTCTGATTTTGGATGAAGTGTCCTTCTCGCTGGGTGGTATTCAATGGTCCCAAAGGGCTTTCAATTGTGTCGTCTGGTTTTTCCTGTCGTAGCGGGATTTATTCTGCTATACAGTTGAAGGTATGGTATTCTTTTATGGCATACCATTTCCCTTCGTCTGTCGGTGTGGCTGTGAAACTCAGTCCCGATGGTCCGGTCTGCATGTTGTTATCGCCACACTTCTTGTCGTTTACCATTCTCCAGCATTCCGGTTGGGTTATTAGTTTTGTGTCTTGCGAATATACTGTGTCGAACGATCCGATCCAAAACGATCCTGTTATTTTCTTCGTTTTCATCCATTTCTGCAGGTCCGAACTTTCCAAGAAGCTGCCGGTTTCTGCGTCGTTTTTAAAGTGTACAAAGTGGGTATTCTGGGTAGGTGTGCTGTATCGGTTTCCTTGTTGTTGCAGTAATATAGTGCTTCTATATCTAAAATTCCTCTGATGTTTACTTCGGGCTGTTTTGTAGTGTTGATTGCTTCGATGTGCTGTAAGCGAATGTGACGAATGGAAGATGGAAGTTTTCCCGTAAAATTCCTGTGATTAGCGATAAGGGAACTACTAATTTTCCTTGCCTATCTGTTAATAGATCTTTTTCGTTGATTTTAAATTTGCTCTCTAATCTGCTATTTTTTCGTGTCTGGCTATCTTCTTGTATTTTCTTCATTAATTTTTTGGCAATATTCATCTGCGTGCTGTAGTTCTATCCATCTGATTTCTTCCAAAGACCTTTCACTTTTACTTTAACTTTCCCTCTCTAGTTTTACGTTTTCCATCTAGAAACTTTTGCTTTCCTTTTGAGGACTTTCTCTTTCGAAACTTTCGCTTTCCTTTTGAAGAATTTTATTTTCTCTCTCAGGGTGTCGTTTCTCTAATATTTTGATCTTTAATTGTTCCTTTAATCTTTCGCTTTCCTTTCGAAGACCTTCAAGCTCTCTCATGAGGGTTTCCTTTTGCCCTGCCCTTGTTTCTACTCGTGCTAATAGCACTACCGGAATACGGATTAGGGTGTCAGCATTTAGGTGTGACTTCCCAGGCCGATATCCAATGGCGATGTCAAATTCTTGTAGTTTGAGTGCCCATCTAGCTAATGTTCCTGTGGGTTCTGACTTGCTCATCAGCCATTCTAAAGGTCTATGGTCGGTAAATACGGTGAATCTTCGTCCGTATAAATATGCTCTAAACACGTCGATTGCGTGGACGATTGCGTAAGCCTCTTTCTCTGTGGTTGATCACTTGGCCTCGCGATCGTTCAGATGTTTAGAGCTATACGCTATGACGACTGTACGTAGGTATGGTAGGTAGGTAGCCTGTATGGTAGGTAGGTATGTACGTCGGACTCCGCTGAATCCGCTGATTGAGATAGAATCTGTATCTGAGCCAAGACTGCTCCTATTCCGTATCCTGAAGCATCCACGTAGATGATAAATTCGCGCGTGAAATCTGGATACCCTAAGATTGGTCTAGTTATGAAACAGTTCTTGATACAGTCAAAGGCGTCCCTTTGTTCTTCTCCCCATTTCTACTCGGCTGATTTTCTCGTTAGCGCTGTCAGTGGGTGGGCTTTATTAGCAAAAGCCCGGATGAATTTTTTGTAATAGCTAGCCAGACCTAAAAATGAGCTTGATTCTTTCACATTTTTGGGAGCTGGGTATTTGATGATTGCTTCTAGTTTTTTCGTACTCGGTGTTATTCCTTTTTTTGAAACAGTATATCCTAAGTAATCAAAATCTTCTTTGAAAAATTCACATTTCTTTCTTATTAACTTGAGTCTTGCTTCTTTAAGAAGCTTAAACACGGCTTCAAGATGTACAACATGCTCTGTAATGTCATTACTGAACACTTTGATGTCATCCAGATAAACCAATGCGAATTTTAACAATAGGGGGAGACCGGGGCTAATCGGGAAACGGGATAGTTGGGACAAGCTATGTTTTACAAAAACGGTTAATTAAAAAATTATGAAATTTACACATCATGTTTGTTAACTACATGGGCATTTGGGGATGAGTTTTTGAGGTAGAGGTGGCATCCGTTATTGAGATACGGCCATCAGAAATTTTTAAGGGTTCGTAAAATTATGTTGTGCTCTATTAAAAAATTTATTTACACTACGTCATTTGATTTTACAAAAAATATAGTGAAATCCACTGTTAATTTTCACACATTTCTTTGGTTTAAAAAAAATTCTGAAGCGGTTTGCTGAAAATCACACATTTTCAAAGACACCACCCATGGGGCAGGTTGGGACAACAAATTCTGGGGTAAAATTGGACGGGATAAAGCTTTTCCGTGGCCGGATATGTCAATTCCATTTGCCACTATGTTCAAGTTCGTCCAAACAATATTAGAACTCTGCGATTTTATATTTTGTATTTTCATCATTCCTATTTCAGTATTAAAAAGTTTTTTAACGGTGACCTCACTTTTTGTCGTTTCATGTTGTCAATTTTCTAGTCTCCGGCAATTTTATAAAATTCTCGCAGATTGATTAAACAAACCATGCCAAACTATAAACTGGCTGGTTTGCAATGAGACAACATACTTGGAAACTTTTTTTACAAAATTGTAGGACCAGCCAGTAGCACGATATTAGCTCTGTCCTGAGTTACCCCATGTCCGTCCCAAGTTACCCCGGTCATCGAGTGAGCTAACGGATTTGAAGTAAATTTCAGTATTTTTTTTTAACCACTAAAAATGAAAATATTTTCCTTAAAAAAACACTGTGTATAGATAAAGACAGTGCGGTTTTAATGGAAAAGAAAAGTTATGTTTGTCTCTCACTAGTCGAAAGTTATTCGACAAAAAGGAAACGCGTCCCGATTAGCCCCGGTCTCCCCCTACTGATTTCAAGATGTTATTTATTGCTCGTTGAAAACTGCTTGGTGCATTTGTTAATCCAAATGGCATTCTATTAAATTCGTTTTGTCCAAATTCACAGATCAAGGCGGTTTTGTGTTTGTCGCTTTCTTCTACCTCGATTTGCCAGTAGTCACTTAGTAAGTCCAATGTTGAGAAGTAAACTGATTCGCTCAATGCATCAATGGTCGTCAATTCTTGGTAATGGATATTTGCCTTTTACAGTAATTTTGCCTTGTGCACTATAGTCAATGCACATACGCATTTCTCCATCTTTTTTGGGTACCATTACAATTGCTGCTGCAAATGGGCTGTGACTTTCCCTAATAATCTTGTTACTAGACATCACTTCGATTTTTGTTTTGACAATAAGTTTTAATGCTTCTGGGCAATAATTATTCTGGGCAATAATTGGGGCGTTATATCCTGTGTTAATGGAATGCTTTACATCAGTTGCTAATCCCAAATCTGATTCCTTTTCTGCGAATAGGGCCTCGTGTTTTTTCAATAGAATTCTGATTTTAATGCGTATCTCCCCAGAGATATTGGTCGCTTCACTTTCTTGAGTTGGTAGAATTCGTTTTGATTTCTTGTTATTGTCTGATTGGGAGAAAGATTCTAGGCTGCGATAATCTGCTTCTCTAAGGTCATTGTTGTCGTTATTCTCTTGTGTACATCCTGGGAGGAGTGGAATGTGGATGCCTGCTTTGCCAAATTTTAGGCTTTATATTGGGCGTATGTTTTTTCCAAAGCTGCCCACATAGCACCGGGTTACCTGTAAGATATGCCAAGGATGTCCCATAGTCCGAAAGACATCCCTGACTAAAACAGGCCGTCTCAAAGATATCCGGTCAGGCCTACTTTGGTACAAAGACAGTTCTGTCCAAAAAAGGACGTCTCAAAGATATCTGGTCAGGACTTCCTTAGGTCAACGGAATAGGAAGACTAAAAAGTGACGTCTTAAAGACGTCAAGGCAGGCTTAATTAAGGACAAGACGATTCTAGAGCTAAAAAAAGATGTCTTAAGGATGTCCCCGGAAAGACTAACTCGGGACCTAGGACTAAGATTAAAATAAGATATTCTTAAGACGTCCAAGATCAGACTATCTCAGGACAATTGTTGAAGAGAAAAACGGGATCAGAAGAAGGTGTCGTTAAGACGTCTAGATAGGGCGAATTTCCTACAGCTTTATCAGTGAAGTTAAAGGCAAAATGCAGGTTTTTTCTAGACGTCTTAAAATATCTTAAAGAAGTCTTTTAAAAGTGCTCTACACGTCTGTTGGGTGTTTTTGAGATGGCTTGTAACCCGAAAATTTAAGTCGCCTCTATCAGTCTATTTTTAAGGGGTATACACAGCGTAAAAAACATATCATCAGTTATTGCGCGAAAATGAACATAAAACAATCAAAATTCATTGTTTCTTTATTGTCGGACTTCTTTGAAAACGAAAGAAGACTTCCAACATTTCGAAGAAGAATTGTTGAAACCTGACGTCCGAAACGTACAGTAAGCAAATCGTGATGCTTTTTTACATGTCCCTATTTATTTACTTGATCCTGTATTGGCCGTATGGCCCCGCAATGTGTTGATGTACCCTGCTAATTCAAGAATATATTACTTGTCATGTGGACTCTTGTTACCATTTTAGGCCTCATATTTTCGTAAAGTTTTTGACGTCATATTCCATTTTTTATGACGTCTGTTAGATGTCTTTAACCATACTTTAGACGTCATTTTCTATGCATTTGGCCGTCATTTTCCATTCTCTGGGACGTCGTGATCCATACCTTAGTGGCACGCGGTGCCGTTTCGGTACCCGAAAGGTGCCGTACATACCGGAAAGGCATCCGCACCGATTTCAGGCACCAAAACGGCACCAAAATGGTACCCGTTTGCAGGATACTAAGGCATCCTCAAGGCGGGTAGTAAAAGGGTACCATTTCGGCACCCGAAACCTTCCGCAGATGACGGGGAGAGCCGACACACGTTTAAGGCACGAAATCGGCATCAAAGCGGCATCATTTAAATGTTGTGCTCATTAAAAATGGGATACGTTTATTAGGTTAGCTTGAGTTTTGGGGGGTGGTTTCAGCGCCTTAAAATTAAACTTGCGCTTAAAAAAAAAAGCTAGAAAAGTGGGAGTTAGGAAAATATATATTATTTAGCATAAGAAATGCTTAAAACAAGCATTAGTTATGATAGGACTTTAATATTAAATAATTCATTTCCTTAAAAAAATTAACAAATCATACTTAAGTTTGAAAATAAAAAACATATAGCATAATTGGTTTAATTGCTTTTGAGGGAACGAAAGTTTAACTTAATTTTGACTTCATCTTTAGGTTTTTTAAATTCTGTTTTTGACCTGTTGTCGAAAAACTTAAGTATTATATTATTATTAGTATATTAAGTATTTTTCTAGATTTCTATTTATATTGTTCGGAAATATCTGTAATAATACGAATAGAATGGTCCAGTGGAAAGAACATGCGAATGAGTGGCGGGAGACCCGAGTTCGATCCCAGCCACAGCCGTTTTACCAACGGTGCCAAAACGGTGCCGATGGGCTACTAGGGTAACTACGGAAGTCTTAAAGGCAACTATAAGATATATTTGGGAATTCGCCTATGAAAAACAACATCGTCATGAACGTCTTTCATGCATCAAAATGAAAACTTAAATTTGTCCGCAGATTGTCTTGAAAGTTATCTTAAAGATACTACTAGTCCCGGACATTTGGACGAAAGGAAGGGGTCTTCAATATTACCACAAAACCTCCACGGGATCTCCTCACTCGGGACGATCGGACATCCTCGGGATGTTTTAACGACATCCCGGTGCTATGTGGGTGTGTTCTATCCCAAAATGGTCGTAGTTGATATGCTATTTCTGGTATTAATTTTTACATTGTTGCGCGATAAAAAGTCTAAACCCAAGATGCAACTTTCGTTTAAGTTTTCCATGATATAGAAATGATGATTAATAACATGGTTGTCGTTAATGATAATTGAAAATTCAAATTTCCCAGTTGATTTTAATAGGCTATTTGTCCTGACACCGTTCTAAATATTGGAGAGGGCGTGTTCTTAATTTGCTTAAGCGTTTCCTTGGCTTTTAAGTTGAATAATATGCTGTCTGAAACTAAACTGGCTGTTGCTCCTGTGTCTACTAAAGCATGAACTTCTTTTCCAAAAATTCTAATGGGTATACGTATTAGTTTGGGTATCGCTGATTCTAAATTATATGTTTGGTGATGGTTTGGTAGGAATATTGTGTTTACTGCATTTGACGGCGGTTCGGATTGTTGAAAATATATATGTCCAACAATCTTGTGCAATGTGTCCTCTTTTATTGCCCTTGTGGCAGATAATAATCTTATTTCCAAGGGTGTCGGGAGTGTTTGGTTGGTCTTGTCGGGGATGTGGATATTGATGAGAATAGGCTGGGTTTTGATGATACACTTGTTGATTGTTGTGTGGTTGAACGTTCGGTCGATTGTAGTGTATAGGTCTGTTGTTGTACGGAGGTCTTTGTGTTTGTTGATAAGTTGGGTAAGTCTGTACCCCGTGGAGGTACCTTCTCTTCGTGGTGAATTATAGTTGTTGCGCTATGGACAGTTTTCTCTGCTACGATTGAAGTTTCTCTCCCTACTGGAACTTCTACTATTCGGCCTTTCGAGAAATCGAACTCGCGGATTTTGTGGTCTGGAGTATTGATCGTTTGATCGCGAAGATCTTTGTTCGTATCGATCTGCTGCTGCTACGGTTATATCGGTATCCTGTGACAGTTCATGATTTTTATTAGTATTTTCCAGTTCACGTATTTTTTATTTTAGGAATTCGATTTCCGTATTTTGTGGTGAAAGTTCGTGATCTTGTTGTTTCTCGTGATGCGTTATCCCTGTGATTGCCGTGTTTATTTCCTTGACTTCTGCAATCTCCTTGCTATATAGGATGCCTTCGGATATGATTAGTTGTTTACATAACTGGTCGAAATCTTCCGGGCCTTCGGGCATTCTGAAATAAAGTTCTCCTCTCAACTTTGGTAAAATGCCTTGCATCAGGATTTTGATTTTGGTATAATCTCTCATTCTCTTGACTGTGTTTATGTGTCGACCTTCGACGATGGTTTGGTTTTGGTATGATTTCTCTTCTTTGCCTTCAATGAACTCCTAGAGACTGTTGATTCTTGAGATAAAGGCTATGCATTTCTTTTCAGGTTTCTGTTTTAGCATCGACAACTTTTTTCTTTGTGCTGCTAAGTCATATGCATCCTGGAACTTTGCAATGATGGCAGGTTTCCACTCGTCGTTATTGAACTCGTCACCCTGCTCTTCTACGTAGTTTCCGTGCCATTCTAGGGCATTGCCTCTTAGTCTGTCGGAGAAGAATCATATTTTTTGGTTATCGTCCTAGTCATTACGCGCTACATGTTCAACGTCCTTCAGCCATTCTGTTATTAGTTTATCAGTACTTTATCCTTTGAAAATTGAAATTGACTTTTTGTCTTCTCTCAAGAAGAATTCTCCTAAAGCTTTTACGATTGGTTGGGTTGTGGTTGTATCGACGTTATCGGTATCTGTTGTGTCGCGTTCAATTCTCGAAGTTTCTTAGTGTGAAAGTCCCATTTTGATATTTTGTATGAGAGTCTGATACTTCTGATCTAATTGAAGGAGGTTAGCGTTTTTTATCTCGATTTGGTATTTAAGGTCGTCGTTGAGTTGCTGTAGCTCGGCGATTTGTTCTGATTCTAATTCGTAGTGGAGGGATTTGTCTCCTCCTTCTGTTAATGAAGTTAGGTCGTTTATCTCACTCACTAGCTTCGTTGTTTCTCCTGGTTCGTGGGAAACGTTTAAGTCTTCAGTTTCGGCGAATGTTGCCTGTTGCTTCCTATATTCTTTTATTCTGTTATCGAGATACTTAATTTTTTCTTCTCCGTCTCCCGCAAGAATACTGATCTCCTGTAATTCCTTTCCAAGATTTTTATTCTTTGCAGTAATATTTATCAGGCTTCTCCGTAACCCGGCTTTTTCAGATAAGGTTTTCAAGGATTTCTTTTGTTTCCTTTGTTTCTGTCTGAAGTTGTTTGTCTGTTTCCAAGGCTGCTTTTATCTGTTGCTCGGTGGTTTCTAACCTCTTAATCAGTTATTTTCTTTCACCTTCAAGTTTGCTAATTATTTCTTGCCCTTCTCTCTCAACAGTTATGTAGTTTTCTTCTCTTTTTCTTAAAAGGTTCTGCAATTGGCTTTCTGTTGCTGTGGTAGTTTCAAGGCTACGTTCTAATTCGCTGGTTCGGTTGGTAGCTTTTTCAAGGGAGTTCTTGAGTGCTTCGTTATTTTCTTGGAGTTGCTCGAGGGAACTACTTAAGGTGTATTTGGAACTCTTTTCCTTTTTCTTGTTGATATCTAGCTGTCTGTAAGTTCTGTAACTCGGAGTTAAGGTCAGACGAATATTTTTTCTCTGCAATCTGCGCAAGTACTACTTCCTTTTTCAAAACTTTGATTGTACCGAATAGGAATTCTTTTTCTTTACCGTGCACGATGTTAATCTGCTGTAATAAATTGTCAAGGTTTTCAGTGTTGCCACCGAGGGATACTACGCGTTCTTTAAGGGTCTTTGTGGTATTTCTGATAGTTTCTGCTGTTATACTACTTGGTAGTTGCAACGTTTGTTCTAACAATGAATATGAATATAATTGCATTGCGTTGTGTGTCTCTTTGCTAACTTCTTCCTTCTTTGATTCTATTTGTAGGATATTCGTTTTTGTCGAGATGGTCTGATAGGGTTTGTTTCGTTCTGACTCTTGTTCAAATTCGAAGTACTACACAGGAATACTACTACAGAACACAAATATCAAGATAAAGTAGGAGGGGATACATTCACTTTCACTTGCTGAACGCCTGAGGGATGTAAGAGGTGTGGCTTCCTTTGGTTAGCCTTTGGGCTCGTTACACAGTCTTCAGAAACACCATTTGTAATAATAAACTCCTGTCTTAAAACTGACTATCCGTATCGTACGGGCAATGTTACTCTTCCCAGCGTGTGTAACTTCTTCTCCCCTACATCATAGAAATCGAAATCAAGCTGACTGCAGATCGCTTGACCTCTCGGGGGTAACTTCTGAAATACTCTCTCGTGAATAATACTTTTATACGCACCTTTATCAAATAATGCTTGTATCGGAATCTGAAAAATTTTTAATGGAATGCTAGGGACCGATTAATTTGTTATAGTTGTTAATTTTGCGACTTGTCGGGATTTCAACTGAGGCTCCCTATCAACTAACCCGAAGCTACAATTGATATTTATTGGTTTCCCTGATGCCGAGGGGGACCTGGAATATTCGGCCTATCGGCGTTCCTGAATTTACTGAACAGTTATTCGATTTGTGTCCGATTTCACAACAAGAATAAAAAATTGAAGGCAGTGCTTGTTCCAGATTATGCCGTTTGAATTTACGGCAATCCGATTGTGTATGGCCACGAAAACCCCAGAAATTGCAACTTATTTCAGTTTGAATAGACCTATTTCGTGAATCATTAACAGGTCTCGAAAACGAGCGCGTGGACTGTGTAGGTCTACTGGAGAATCCCGCATGTTGGTAAGAATTTGTGTTAGTATTGTGCCGATGAGGAGGAGGTCTCCAATTTCTCTCTTGGATGCCGCTATTGATTTGGAACGAAACTTGTGTCTTATAAGGGTTGCCTGTTGGAGAAGAAGAATAATCTATCTTGTCCCTTTGGAGTTGTTTTACTGCTTGCGTGAGTTCATGAAGAACATCCCTCATGTCTTCCCTGTTTTCTTTCGCGCTCTCCGCATTTTTATTCCCTTTACTAATATTAGCAACGACATCATTGACTATTTCTTTCTGGTCGATTAACATTTGCTTGAGTTCTGTCAAATCCGAATATTTCGTGTCAAACGACCCATCGATTGCCGTAAGAAATTCATGTTTTTCCCGATCCGTCTCTAAATCTTCCAAACGAACGGCATAAATACGCGTTGATGCAACAAGCTCGTTAAAGTCGCGAAATTCCTACGTACTTTGGCCTGCAATTTGGAATCCAACCCCTCGATAAATTTTTGCATCAAGATGATTGTGAACGAATTCTCTGCATAACCTGCTGGGTATGCCTTCTTCAAAATCTCGCGCAGGTGGTGCGCATAGTCGACAATCTTTTCGCCCGGTTTATGTTTAACCTCATTGAATTTTTAAATATAGACATCGACGTTTTCATCCCATGAAAGTGATCGAGTAACGCTTCTTAATAGACGCATAATCATGCGGATGCTGCCTGACAATGTTTTGAAGTACTGAAAAAGCCTTATCTATTATTTTAGCTCGCAGCATATGAGGAATTTTCTCTTCTGACCACGCTGCCAAATCAACTATGCTTTCAAAAGATTCTAGCCAAGAGTCAAAGCGAGAAATTGGACTTACCGAAAAGGAAGGAAGCAATTGTAGGCGCGAAAAAGTGTTTTGGTTGGTCTGGAAATCATTTAAGTCGTTGACTGTGGCTGCACGTGAATGGGAACAAGATTTGACCATGGTTGGATCGAATATCGGAGGATTCAACGTTCTTCGCCGTGGATTCTGAAGGTGTCCTGGAATGCTATTTGTAATGGCCTAAGGTGCACTATCAGATGTCCCTGCTCGCTGGATTGCTGGGCTTGAGGAGTGAGTGCGACTTGAGTGCGTGACTGGCTGGAAGGCCGGTTTCCTTGGCGTGCTCGCCTTCTCTTCGGAATGCGTTCCGAATGCGGCGATACTTACGGAGTCGGCGTGGTTTGCCGTTCTTCCTGGGTCCTCTGAATGTATGACAGCCACTGTCTCAATTCGTTGGTAGCCGGGAGGAGGGCTTCCCCGATATCCTTCGTTATCCGCAATCCATCCGGTTGCACCAATGTCCGGAAGTTGCTGAATTTGGTCTGAAGAGATCTCAGTTCCGGCAATAGTGCTTCCAAATTGAATATGGACTGCACTTTTCTTAGGTAACAGACCAGGTGGAGGGTGTCCGTGAGAAACTTCAGCTGGTTCTCCCGCAGGGTGTCCTTTAGGTAGGTTGAGAACTCCGATGTCTCGAGTGTGAGAAGGCAATATGTCCTGTCCTCGCGGTTGTTGAGTAAGCCTTCCCTGGGGACAAACTTGAAGAGTTTTTTATCCTTTGCCGGCGTGATGTCAGTTTTATTTACGCGACCAATTTTTCTCGTGCAACTACGACGGTGGTTGGACGATTTTCACCACGTCTGGTGAAAATGGAAAAAATGCAAATCTTTGCTAAAGGTATTTGGAACCCCTTTCAATTGGTCGAACCATTTTTCCCGCAGTAGAATGTTAGAAAGATTACCATTCGCATTGATGTTGGAAGAAGGGGGAAACTGGAAGAAAGGTCAAACCGTTTAGCAGGTGGTCGAACTTTTTTGGAGCTTAAAAGAACGAAATTACTTATTCACGTATTCAGTCAGATGCCGCGTGCGCCTACCGTTTGTTTCTTCAAACAAAATAAACAGACAATTCACATATTAGTGCACTTGGGAACTGCCCCCAAGGCCATGCCCGTGCTTCTTATTTGGTTCGTAGACCGAGGCGAAATTTAGTGCCTCTTTGTGGTGGTTGTCTATATCAATTGGTCGTCGACTTTTCACTTTTTTGTTGCTTTACCACTGAAGGAGTATTTCCTTGTAAACAACGTTTTTCATGAATATCTTGGTTTCGTCTTGTGCCCTAGAATGCAGAATATTTCTAGGCAGCTTGCCGTGTTTCTCGGTTTATTCGCATGGAATCTTGACACCTTCTCTTGACGTCGCTCGCGAGGATGCCACGTTTAGCTGCTCGTGGCTGAAAACGGCTTTCGGAAGGTAAATGCCAACTCGTTCGAAGGTCTGTCCCTGCTACTTGTTGATAGTCATGGCAAAAGCCAAAAGCACAGGGAACTGTAACCTCTTGAGTTTGAATGGCAAGTCAGAGTCAGTGGGAGACATAGTCATCCGTGGCAGAAAAACGTTATGTCCTTTGTGTTTGCCGGCCGCAATTTCTGCTACATTCAGGTTATCGCAGAATGCCTTGATGATGAGCCTGGTGCCGTTGCAAGGTCCCTTTCGCGAGTCAATGTTTTTTAGAAGAATGACGATAGGTCCTATTTTCAGTTTGAGTTGTTGCGGAGGTAGCCCAGAATGGTTTCAATACTCTTACAGACTTTCAGCACACCAGGCATCTCTCCTATAATGTTTTCGTTGATTCTGAGACAATCTTCGTTCTTGGTTCATAAGATTGCTCTGTTACAAATTTGTTCTTTCACGCCTTCGTTTAAGAGATTTGATGGTTTTCCCAAATACGTGTTCGATCAAATTTGTTTGGATACTGAGAAAGTCTTTCGGGATTTCCATGAGTTCTGGGTCGTTAAGTCGCGGTGTTTGTGCCAAAGTTCAGTTTCCCAGTTTAATGAGCCAATCGGCAAAATCTTGGCTACCGGCTTCAGTGCGTATGTTCTGCACTAACCGAAGCTATCGGAAAAGATTCCATGTCGCGTTGTTGATGATGGTTGCTTCCGTGATTTTGACTTTGACTTTTGAGTTTCCGTGTCTGACAACAGGCAAGCACTGTCTAAAATCCCCGCCGAGCAAAAGAACTTTACCACCGTAGGGATCTACCCTTCATTATAGTTTGGAATAGATGATTAATCGCGTCGAGAGCGTGGCTGGTTTTCATTGTAGCTTCGTCAGAAATGATGACACTGGCGTTCCTAATCATTTGCGCACTGTAGCTTCCTTCTTTGATTTTCGATCTTGTCGCCTCTGTTATTGGAGAGTAAATCTTGAACTGGGTAAGTTGACCCGTTTAGCAGCAAAGTCGACGAGATCCCTGTGGGATCCACTGCAATGACATGTTTTCCTTGGCCTTGTATAACGGTTATCAGGGTGTTGTAGAGAAAAGTCTTTGCCGTTCCCCCAGGACCATCCAGGAAATACTGTCGCGGATGTAAGTTCTTGACATCGTTAACGGCAGTCATGATTTGATCAAAGGCTGCGCGTTGACCGTCGTTGAGTTGGCCAGCATACTTTCGCCAATCAATCTCTTTTCTCTTCGAGTATTTGCGTTGTTATTTCCTATCTGAACCTCGGCCAGTTGGTTTATCTGGAAATCAGGGATAGGCAAGGAAAAATCTTCCATCGTCTGATTGTGGAAACGTAGCTTGTCCTGAATCCATTTCAAAGACAAGTGCTTGGCCACGTTGATTTCTACTCCACTTCGTATGAAGTCTTCCATCAGATGGTTCAGGTTAGTATCAAAGAGATGGAGAGCGTCATAGGGATTGCAGAAGATGCAAATGTCGACAAATAGTTGCCTAAGCTGAAGAGGCATTTGAAATTTAGCCGCTTCTTCCATGGCTCTAGCCCAAGTGATGTCGTCTTCCAACAAATTCAGTGCTATTGCTGCAGCTTTTAATGTAGGATGGAGAACCTGGTCGATGGTTCGCAGATCTTCAAAGCTCGTTGTGCCCTTGACGTTGATGAGAAGCAACCGAAGGCAATACCTTTCCACTTGCCGGACGCCAACCGTGTGTAGGCTGCCGATTATCTTCGCCCATTTCGCCCGAGCTTTTCACGAATTGGTTTTCTTAACGAAAACGCAGAGGTGAGGTATTTCTCTGTAGAAATATTGACGTGCGTCTTCGTCGATGCGATTCAACTTGAAGCAGACAAGTTGGTATCTCTCGAGGCAGCATTGATCGCGGCTTGTATTTCGTTTCCCGGTATGAAAGAGATGCGCTGTTCTCGCGGCCAATGGACGGCCAGGCGATAGGTGGCGTGCGAACGATCGAAAAAGGAAAACTTTAATTTTCGCCAACAGGGTTCTGAGGCGCTGACGTACCGCGCATCAAGATGGGTTGTTCTTTCGTCCCTCCACCTTCGGTTCATCGCCGTCTACGAGCTGATATGTTTGATCCATTTCAGGCATTCATACCCTTTGTAGACGTACTTGAAGATGTACTTGACGCTGACAATGGAAGCGCAGTATTCGAGATTGATGTGGGAATCAAACTTGAGCAACAACCAAGGATTATAGGGAACTACCCATCTGTTGTCCACTTTGAAACCTGTCTTTCCTCGCTTCAAGTAATGTACAACTCCCGTATCTCTTCGTTTATAAGTGGGACAACCGTTGTCGTTGACAATGGTCTCCTGGCTGTGTGGCTTTGGGAAAGATTTTGAACAATGGTCGCTGTCCATGCAAGGAGACGCTTTGTTGCTTAACCCACATGGACCGTGATTCTTGTGGACCATGACGATTTTGTACAATCTCGGGTGCGTTGTTTTGTCCGGAATTTCTGCGCATATGGTTGCATCCACATCTTCTGCTGTAGCGGGTGCGTCACGCTCATCGATCCAAATGATCATGTGACAGTGGGGCAATCCGCGCTTTTGAAATTCAACAACGTGTATCCTTGCAGTCGCAAATCCCAGCACCTGGCGCTTTTCAATGTCGTTGACCAGCACAAGCTTTTGTCGAAATACTCTTGCGACTATATCGGGCCGATCAGACGTCAGATGACCGGGAATGTTGGTCGTGAGTGTGAACGTCAAGAAGATACGGTGCCAGATTTTTCCCGCTGATAGCCATTGCATCTTGGTATGCTTGCGTCGTCATCAATTTGCTCCTCTGGTTCTGGATCTGGTTCCTCCACTGAACGCTAGTCACCAGCAAAGATTTCTACGGGTAAATTTTCCAGCTGCAGTATTTCGTTGAGCCTTTGGAAATTGAATTCCCTTTCTTCATTCAGATCCAAGGCTCGCGCTGCTGTTGCTTCTTTTTCGCAACGTGTGGTGCTGCTATAGGACATGTTGATATGCCAACCGTCGTCCCGGTTGGGGAAAAGAAAGGGGTAAGTCATGGGGTCGCACATGGATTGTTGTGTGTCGATTTGTATGAATTTTCTCCCCATAACTGGGATGAAGAGATGCCCCAGCCTCTTGGCTGGCGGTTCACCGTTTGAGCTTTTGAAAATTACAGCAATCTCGTTTGTCATCTTGCTGTTGTAGCGTCTTTGGTCGAGATTTCTTCGATCACTGCTGATGATCATACCCACTGTTTGATGCGGGAGATTCTCATGTTGGGCTCGGCGGTATTCTTCTTCAAGCACTTGGCGTATCATCTTATAGATGGTTGCATAGGGACTCTTTTCTCTGAGCATTGCGTCTATTTCCTTCATCAAGTTCTTGCAGCACGCTGCATTTGATGTGAAATGGGCTCTGAACTCGCTGGCCTGAGCAGCGTTCATGAAATAAAGATCCGCGTACTTGGGATTGCTGGTATTGGGACCGACGTTTGTGGTTTTGTGATATATTTGACTGATTCTGACTTTTTTTACTTCTTTTTTTTACTTTGATTCTGAAACAATAGGGTCCACGCCCTGGTGGTGAAGAAATGTTGGTTCCCAACGATGCGAAAGCGTGAGTACTGTTGTAGCTGCGAATCTTGGTCATGAACGCTTTTGCCTTTGGATGGTCCCTGCAACAATTTAGCCAGTGGTTGAGGACACGTTTTTGGAGATGGGAGAATCACCTTGCTTCTACCGCAGCATTGGGTAAATTTCTTGTCTATTGGTTGCCCACCCTTGAAATGAATGGCATTACATTCTCCACATACAATATTCATTTCCCCGCATTCGTGCAATGGAACGCGCTCTTCAGAAACAAAGGACTTGCAAGCCACACGATGAGTTCTTGGTACTCCCGCGCGGTTGCGGACAGCTAACAATTTGATTTGAAAGCGAAACATGGTTTTCTGTAAAGATGGAACATGGAAGTGCTCTCTTACGATCTTGGGAGCACAGTCGATTTTTTTTTGTATGAAAAAACATTCCATTTACAATTTCTTTGTTCAATTGTAAGATGTTAGTCACATTTCGCTAAACGTCACGTCATTTCAACTGGTACATATTATACCTATACATTATACCCGTACACCAAATAGAAATACTTACTTCAAAGAAAAAATTTTTTGTAGTTATTTGTTGTCGAGGTCGTCTAGTGGAGATAATGGGAAGATCACTGGAAAATACTGTTCAAAATGTATTCAAGGTTAATGTAATTGTTTAACCGTTTTCATACGTTGTTATCTGTATTTACTGATTCCTTGTGTGATACACAACAGTTGGCTTGCTTAGATAAGCCATCTCAGTCAGATGATGATAACATAGATCAAATTTTGTCGCAAATGCCTCTCGATTAAGAAGAAGCAGTCGTAGTTTCTGTTTTTGAAACGGTCACGGAGGATGAAGAAAACGAAGAAAAGCAAGTTTCGATCGCTGCACTGAAGAACGGGTTGCAAAATGTAGAGGAAGAAGTAGGCAAAGATAGTGAGCGTGATATTGAAAGTAAGATGGAGCAGAGAATCACAGAGAAAGAAATAGGTCAAGCCAGTACTGATGGAGATTTTACTTTTTTCTCAGGTAATCGAACCTTTTTTTCAGGTAGAAAAAAAGCACGTAATGCCAACACGACCAATGACAAATGCATGGCAAAATGAAAGGAAAAAGTTCAGCCTTGCTAAAGGCAGTTTAAACCTTTTTCCAGGTAGTCGAACCTTTATGCGGAAAGAAAAAAGTCACGTGAATGCCCGGAAACCAATGACTGGTTTTTCGGACAAACCAACAGACAGATACACAAACAAACTCCCATAAATAGATCTTTGGCTTTTATAAAGATCATAGATTCAAACACCATCAAACATACGTGTATTCAATATGAATAAAGTGTGATACAATGTGCTTTGTGAAGTAGATTCAAACAGCATCAGATATACGTGTATTCAATGTGAATATAGTATGATACAATGAGTTTTCAGAAGGCGATCTACACAGAATGAAATATAGGTGTATTCAATGTTACTATAGTATGATACTAAGAGATTTGTGAAGTAGATCTGTATCAAATATACGTGTATTCAATGGGAACATAGTGTAATACAATGAGTTTTCTGAAGTAGGTCTACAGAGGACCAAATATACGTGTATTCAATGAGAATGTAGTGCGATACAATTAGTTTTGTGAAGTAGATCTACAGAGGATCAAATGTACGTGTATTCAATGTGAATATAGTGTGAAACAATGAGTTTCATGAATTAGATTCAAACTACATCAAATCTACGTGTATTCAATGTGAATATAGTGTGATACAGCAAGTTTCAAGATATACATTCAAACAGTATCAAATATACGTGTATTTAATGTGAATATATAGTGTTATATAATCAGTTTCATGATCTACATTCAAACAGTATTAAATATACGTGTATTGAATGGGAATATGGTGTGATACAGTAAGTTTCAAGATGTATATTCATACAGTATCAAATATACGTGCATTCAATGTTAATATAGTGTGATACAGTAAGTTTCAAGAACTACATTCAAACAGTATCAAATATACGTCTATTCAATGTGAATATAGTGTTATAGAGGGAGTTTCAAGAACTACAGTTAGTTTCATGATCTACATTCAAACAGCATTCAATATTTGTGTATTCAAGGTGAATAGTGTTATACAGTGAGTTTCAAGAACTACATTCAAACAGTATCAAGTATACGTGTATGCAATGTGAATATAGTGTGATAGAATTAGTTTCAGGATCTACATTCAAACAGTATCAAATATACGTTTATTCATTGTGAATATAGTGTGATACAGTAAGTTTCATGATCTCCATTCAAACAGCATCAAATATCAAATATCAATCTTTGTCATAAAATTATATATTATGTTTGTTGTCCATTATCTTCAAAGTAAACATTATAAATATAATAATTCAAGTGTCATTGACATTTCTTTGAATTCTATTATTATATTATACTTTACATCCTACTTGCTGCTGATTGGATGTGTTTCATGCGCAGGACATCGCGCCATACATTTCCGTGAATATGAATTGTTGACGCGTGCGACACTCAATAACTTGTATCCGGAGTTCATCTGTCGGAAATGCTATGTTTCCCTAAACCATGTAAAACCTATAAAAGAATGCCCTTTGTTTCCCACAAGTTAGTTCTCGTTCTAGTTCTACCTTATCTACAGTGCCGTTCAATTCATCAAATCTAGTGAGTTCAATTTGTACCTTTATTAAATAACTATTGAGCGCTTCTCATCGCTTCTTGTGCGACCGACGAGCCCTGTTATCCTCATATTTCCCTACCACGTTTGTCAACTGATTTCCATCTACGCCACGGCGTGTGACGGCAAGACCGACTTGCGTATGACTCCATTTTCTATTTTCCGTTTCCCAATTATGCCCTATAACTATGTATGTTGTTTATCCACTTAGCGTATTAGAATAGAAATATATTCGACATTGTGGAAAAGCCTCACGAGTTCCTTCTTTTATTATTAATCTTAATAAGGTAAAGTCATTCTTCCAACAAGAATAATGCTTTACAGTATTAAATATACGTGTATTCAATGTGAATATAGTGTGATACATTGAGTTTCAATATCTACATTCAAACAGTATCAAATGAACGTGTATTCAATGTGAATAAGGTGTGATAAAATTAGTTTCTTGATCTGCATTCGAACAGTATCAAATGCTCGTGCACTCAATGTCAAAATAGTGTGACACAGTGAGTTTCAAGAAATATATTCAAACAGTTTCAAATATGTTGATATTAAATATATATGACAAACCCTTATCTTATCTTCTTATTTTATTTTACGAATATTGCGCATGAGAAACAGGGTGCTGTTTTGCCTCGGTGTCTTTTATGCCGCCTGCTGTGTAAATTGTCAAGAGCTTCTGTCGCACACTTCTACAAATTAATTGTTGCTGCAAGTGGTAAAGTTCATAAGGATATGTAATATATTTTTACATTAGATATAATGAATTTATTCACGAACTCTGGGAACTGATAAGGTAATGGTTGCATATATGAATTAGTGCTTCCGATCCTTATTCTCAACAAAATATACGTGTATTCAATAAGAATATATTGTGATAAAATCAGTTTCATGATCTACATTCAAACAGTATCACATATACGGGTATTCAACGTAAACATAGTGTGATAGAATCAGTTTCATGATCTGCATTCAAACAGTATCAAACATACATTTATTCAATGTGATTATAGTGTCGAAAATACTAAACGACTTTAACTGATTGAATAGTTTAGATGGAAAAAAATCACTGTCTGTATTTTTCTGAGAACTTGCTCTCGTGAGGGTGAGCCAACGACTGAATCAAGGCCACAAAAATTGCACCCTCCAGCGTCACTTCGCTGAAAAACAGGGGAAGGGTACAGAAACAAAAGGGGGTTGCGGATTGACCAAAAAAAAGGGGGGGGGGCACAACAAAATTCAATTGCCCAATCCTTAAACACACAACCATTTTTGACGCATAAAACATTCTAATGGATAAGTCGGAGATTTCCGACATATAGTATGATACAGTGAGTTTCAAGATATACATTTAAACAGTACCAAATGTACGTGTATTCAATGTGAATATAGTGTAATACAGTAATTTACAATATCTAAATTCAAACAGTATCAAATATACGTATATTCAATGTGAATATAGTGTTATAGAATCAGTTTCATGATCTACATTAAAACAGTATCAAATATACGAGTATTCAATCTGAATATAGTGTGATACAGTGAGTTTCAACATCTACATTCAAACAGTATCAAACATACGTGTATTCAATGTGAATATAGTGTGATACAGTGAGTTTCAAGATCCGCAATCAAACAGTATCAAATATACCTGTATTCAATGTGAATATAGTTTGATAGAATCAGTTTTCTGATCTAAATTCAAACATTATCAAATAAACGTGTATTCAATTTGAATATAGTGTGATACAGTGAGTTTCAACATCTACATTCAAACAGTATCAAATATACGTGTATTTAATGTGTGATAGAATCAGTTTCATGATCTACATTCAAACAGTATTGTAACGAAGCCAATATAGGTCTTCAACTTATATTCCCTTTCTTTAGTTTTCTTTAATAAATAATTAGTATAAAACATGTCAATTGCAACACCATGTACGCAACAAGGGTGACTCAGATGAACACTTTTTAATTAAATAAAAAGTTTGATGCCTGACAAAAAGGAAACTCATTTTTTTTTTTTTAAAGTACCTGATTCATGCAGTCGGTGCGTCGCCAATATCTTGCCACGCTGGACCATTTCTTGATTGGCTGCACGCGGGAAGTCTACAAGCACCTCCCAATCGTGCCAATTTGTCAATATGCAAAATTTAGTCGTGAATCCAAAAGATAAGAAAGATCAGACAAGAACTTGCCTCTGAGTAAAGTAGTCGCCTGAATTTATTCTTGGTGCTCTTATCTTTGGTCAGTAGTATTGTGTAGTTAACTGTACTCTTTAGTGTGAACCTTATTTGCCTAAATTGATTTAATTTGCATCTGTTCGGACTTAGTTATTCTTGGACAGTGCATTTGTCCTTTCTTTGTCCGTTCTTAACACTTGCTTCATATATTTGATTGTGTGTTGACTTCGTGAGCGTGAGGTTATCTCATTCGCTCCCGTGTCGTTTTCCTTCCGCTACCTACTCGTGTTATCACGGTAAGACTTGGTTACAATTGTCTCTCTTTCTCTTTTAGTTTCCCTACTGCATCTTTATTTCTTTCTATGTTCTTGCTTCTTGTAGTATGCTTAAATTAGAATAATAAATCTATCGTTGTGGGAAATACGCTTTCGAGATCGTTATTATTTCCTATTGTCTTAATACAGTAAAGTCAGTCTTCCCACACGGGAAGATGCTTTACAGTATCAAATATACAGGTATTCAATGTGAATATAGTGTTACACAGTGAGTTTCAATACTACATTAAAACGGTACCAAATATACGTGTATTCAATGTGGATATAGTGGGATACAGTGAGTTCTAAGATCTTTAAAATTGCTTTTGTATTTTTCATTTCATCTTATGATACTAAAAGAGAAATTTTTCTTTTTCCCTTTTTGTGACACAAATTTTTTTGTACATTTTTCAGAAGTTCCAGGGGTTTTTCCCGCCTTTCATGTTTCTTTTCCTGGTCGTAATAGAAACTTACTTACAACTAACGAACTAATTTCGGACATCCTTTTCGAAGTGAATGGAATGGCGAGAATTTTCTTTTTAATAATGAGCGAGTTAGCACAATGGATGAAAGCATGGATGGTTCCGTTAGTACCTAGACGAAACATTACCTCAATATTGTTTTTTTACATTACCTCACATTACGACATTACCTCAATATTGTTAGAAGAAGGTTATCAGAGATAATGTCACGGGTAAAACACGGGGTTAGGTTCACGTCGCTCTGATCCCGATGTGGAGGCTAATCAGTACACTGGCTGATCACGTCACGACAGTTCAGCGTACCAATCCACTTCTACTATCAGCGGCTACACTACTTTTCCTACGCTGATAGTGCCCACCACCACACTACACCCACAAACGAACACATCAAACAATTTTGGGGAAACAACTCAACACACTAATTCACTACACCAACGCACTATACTAACTCCCTATACTAACTGCAATGCAACAAAGGATTTCTTAGCTCTTTATACATTCGCACATTACGACTATCGAACGCCTAGGTTTAGCTCAATTCAACATCAAATCTTTAGAGAAATGAGTGGGTGAATGTCACCCACTTCTCCGAATAAAGTTAAGCAAAACAGTGCACGTGACAATATGTTATTCATTTCATACAGGAATCCGCTAATCATCCTCTTAGGAAAAGTAATGTAGCAAATTGGTAGGAGTGTCCTGAAACCAGGTGTCAGGCGTATTTCGGTAGATTATTTTAGGCAAAGAGCTAGACTGATTAGAGAAACCAAGTTTTTCTAACAGTCTTGCATTCAGGAGTTGGCCGAAGCAGACACCTTTGATTGGGTTGCCCTTCACCAGTTGAGGAAATTCTCAAAGTCTTAGGAGGAGAGCACACTGAAAGGGTATGGGATTCGTTCCCGCTGCTTCGAAGGGCCACAAGTAGAGGAAGCAAATATTTTTCATGTTAATAGAGCCAGAATAAACTACAGTAAATGTCGCATTGATAAAATCACCCGTACGAAACGGTAAGCTTTGGTTTTGGCGATGCCCAAATCCTAGCTTCATCAAGCTTCCCCGTCGCTAGCTTGCAGATATCAAGCTAGAGATACATTTAGTTTAGCTTAAGTTTTGGGGGATGGCTTCAGTGCCTTAAAATTAAACTTACGCAAGTTGTGAATTCGCAAGCTTGCCCTTTAGCTTACAAAAATTATGCTACTGAAATAAGTTTAAGCTAGAAAAATGGGAGTTAGGAAAATATATATTATTTACCATAAGAAATGCTTAAAACAAGCATTTGTTATGATAGGACTTTAATCTTAAATAATTCATTTCCTTCAAAAAAATTAACAGATCATACTTAAGTTTGAAAATAAAAAACATTTAGCGTAATTGGTTTAATTACTTTTCAGGGAACGAAAGTTTAACTTAATTTCGACTTAATCTTTACGTTTTTTCATTCTGTTTGTGCCCTGTTGTCGAAAAATTTTTTCTAGATTTTTATTGCATTGTTAGGAAATAGTATATGTAATATGTATTGAATGGTCCAGTGGAAATAACATCCGACTGTGGTGTGGGAGATCCGAGTTCGAGCCCAGCCACAGGCTTCTATTTTTCGCTTTGCCTAATCTAAGCAAGCGGAGTGCGGGCCTAGGTTAGCTTGAATTTCCAAGCTTAAATCGTAAAAAATTTAAGCTTGGAATCTTGAATGAAGTCAAACAAATCCCCTGGCACCAAAGGCATTTAACGAGTTTTCCGTAGAATTTTGGGACGTGATCGCACCCCATTTTTTGGATATGTTTAATCATATCCTTGAAAGGGAAACTCTGCCGTCTCGTCATTGCAGGGACAAGCGGCGATCAGGCTAATTCCCAAGTCTTCAGGACTTTGCGGGATTTCTAATTTTCGGCCAATTTCTCTCTTGAACTGTGACTACAAAGTCATGGCATCTGCTTTAGCGAGACGTTTGAGACAGACACTGTCATCTACCATAGGGCCTCATCCAAAAGGTGGGGTACCTGGTAGATTGATTTTTGATAATTTAAGTCTTTATAGAGATGTCATCCAATACGTTGAGGAACGGGGATGCCATGACTCTTTCAACTTTTCGATTCGGGGTATGGGCGCTGCCATTGTTGGAGTTGACTGTGAAAAGGCCTACGACCTGGTTAACAGGGAAGTCCTCTGGAGGATTCTGGATGTCATGGGCTATTCCACCACTTTCGTCCGTTGGTTACAGACTATGCATTCTGTAACGGGAATGTCAATCCTCAACGGACCGGAGGTGGCTGGGGTGATTCATGATATTCAGTCGATTCGGCATGGATGCCCCTTATCTCTTCGTGCTATACATTGAGCCATTACTTGTGCGTTTATCTAAAGTTCTCCAGAGCGTATCATTATTTAATGAAAAACTCACTGTCAGAGCCTTTGTTGATGACGTCACCATTTTCATTTCTTGTGACGAAGATCTTACCAGGGCAGGACAAGTCCTTGACTTGTTCTGCCAGTGTACAAAGGCAAGGATGAATAAAGAGAAAACGAAAGCTCTGGGACTTGGGACTTGGAGCTCTAGATTGATTTAGCCTCTTGAGGGGCTTGTGTCAGTATCAAGATTGTCCCTATTAGGAATTAAATTCTCCCACTCTATAGCCGAGACAGCTGATAGGGTCTGGAATGATGCATTCGGCCCTCTAAATGGTATTCTGCGAGAGAATGCCTTTCGACGGTTTAACCTCTACCAGGGGGTGATTCTCATCAAGTCGAAGGCTTTCTCCAGAACTCTCTTCATTGCACATGTACTACCAAGCAACCAAAGTATGGCTGACCAGATTTCAAAGGCTGTCCGGAAGTTTCTATGGATGGGTAAAGTAGAAAGGCCGAAGAAAGCTGTAACTTATCCATCTGTCATCCAAGGGGGACTGGGAATGGTTCACACACAATTTTTTTACCGTTCTCTTTTCTTGTGCCCCCTGTATAGAATCCTTGTAGGCACCAGTAGTCCAGAAAGCTCTCTACTTCGTTATTGGATGTCCCTCCCTCTCCGGACCTTCTTACCATTCTACAAAGGAAACACCCTACCCGTAGCAGTCATGAAAAGGCCCTTTTACCTTCAGGAACCCCAGCATCAAATCAAGCAACTCTTCGCCTCTTCAGTCCTAGTGCAGGGGAATCCATTGGTTCATCGAAAAACATATAACTATTGGATTCTGGAGGTAACCACAATGGGAAAGCTGGAGATCCTGAGGCCAAATCTGGATTGGCCACGAATCTGGAAGGAGACTGCAGCCATACCAAGCAACATCAGAGAGATCATGTTCCTGTTCAACCAGCGACTTCTCCCTACCAGGACCAGATGCCATCGGTTGGATCCCACCAAGGACGTGTTATGCCCCATCTGCCACCAACACCCCGAAGCCGATGAGCATCTGATGTTCCAGTGTCCTGCTCGCCTCACCGTTTGGACCTGGTTTGTAGAGGGAGCTATGCGTCGAATGGGCTGCAGTTCGACAAATGAAGATTTGATTCATGGGCATTTTGGGCCGATAGCCAATCTCCGGCCAACATTTACTCTTCTGGCTGCATACCTCTTCATCACCTGAAAGGGAAGAACACACCTAAGGATCCCAAGTCAAGAAGAGGTAGAGAGCCTATGGAAAACTCTTCGTTACCCTAGATAAGTCCTCAACCTTCCTTAATTAATCTTTATATTTTAGTATCATTTTGTTTTCCTTGTTTGTATTTCTACCCGAGTTTGTCAAATTTTTGCTTATTTTTGTTTATTGTAAATTAAGATGTTTGCCTGCATTTTTGGGCCTTATTTCAATACATTTATTACTAGAAGTTGTGTCACCAGCATTTAGATAGCTCATAGGTTAACTATGACTATCCTCATGACCGTACGTATTGCAGTTCAATCCTAGATAGCAGTTAAAACTATATAGTTATTTTGCAATATGCTAGGAACTACCATACGGCGGTAAAATATTCTCATAACACATATTCTGGCGAAGAAAGACTTCCGAATGAAAAATTCCTGAATGAGTTTTTAATTTTGCTGCAGTTTTTCCTAAAAGCTTGCGATTCAACAATATCGCACAAAATGTTATAAAACATCAACAAACAACTTTTTTCTCTAATCAATTGATATCAACCTGTGAGTTCAGTCAGACATCTCACAACTTAGCCACCGGTAACATTAAATTTCCGAAAATTTTAATACGTCATTTAGTATATAGCGTGCTGTCCCATACTAGCTTCAAGGTAGCTTATGTAAAAAACTTAAGAATTGCAATCATCAATTAAATGAATATTATCACATGATTTTCATAAAATATTCGTAATATGAAGAGAAAACTTAAACTAATCTATTGATCCCAGTGTTGTTGATATTGCTTTAGTTCAATGTGATTTGAACAACCGACTATAGAATTTGCAGGCCAAAGCTGTATGACTTTGTTATTAACATGTTATCAGGTTTTGTATGTAATTTATCCATATCTATTTTTCTCGCGAAAGAGAACCTGAAATCGATAGCTCGATTTACTTACTGTGGCAGGAAATTACTAGGGCAGCCGTGTCTGCCCTAGGATTTAAGGTAACAATATCGTAAATAAAAATAGTCAAGAAAATCAGCAATGTAATGCATAAAAATCAGGCAAATGTATCGGAGGCGGACCATCCTCTGCTTTGTGAAGTAACGCGTCGTCAACGAGATGATCTCGCTGTCATGTTACTGGTTCATTACAAGGACGACCCAGACAAGCTAGCCAAAATTATGAAAAGCTGCTGGATCGTCAAGTGCATCCGATGGGCCTATCCTCCCAACACGTCTTCCAAGACCCATCGAGTTTTTTCTATGCGTGTAGCAAAAATTTCTATGTCTATGAAGGCTATGACATACCTATGATCGCTCTGTTTTAGTTCTGCACGACCATAACAGACAGTTCGTTCTTGGTTTATGACCATGATCACGCTGTTTGCATAACAGTACACGATCTATCTATGCTGGCGCTCGGCTCGCTCGTTAAAGGGCAAGGTTACCACCTTGCATTCTTAGTGATAGTTGATCACGGTATGAGGCATCGACTCACAATAGCGTTTTTGGACAGCTTGGAAGAGTTCACTAAGTGAATCATCCCCTTCTGTTCTTCCTCTTTGTTCCACGATTCTATTGGAGCTTATGGATGCATTATGTAACGAAGTCATAAAATACAATTTTTATTGAATTATATTGTGTTTTGATTGTTTGTTTTATTAATATGATTATATATTATATCCGTTGTCTTTATTTCTTATAATTATATTGTAATTCCGGAGGTCGACCCCGAATTTCAAACACAGCTCGCTAAATTATTAAATGACTTTCACGACTTGTTCGCTGCAAAAGATTCAGAATTAGGCAACACAGATCTTATAAAACATACAATTGATACACAGGGACGAGGCTCTATCCGACAACGCCCATATAGAGTTACAAATAATCAAAGAAAATTATTGGAGGATAAGGTACAGGAAATGCTTGATGCGAATGTAATTCAATACTCGCATTCGCCATGGGCTTCACCTGTGGTTTTAGTTGAGAAAAAAGATGGAGAAGTCAGGTTTTGCGTCGATTATCGGAAATTAAATAGTATCACAAAGAAAGATTCGTTTCCTATGCCAAGGATAGATGAAACATTGGATAAATTGTATGGGAAGAAATTTTTTACTACTCTCGACTTAGCTGCGGGATATTGGCAAATTCAGGTAGATGAGCCAGCTATAGAAAAAACAGCATTTGTTGTAGAAAATAATCTATACGAATTTAAGCGTATGGCATTTGGCTTGTGCAATGCACCTGCCACATTTCAAAGACTAATGAATTATGTACTGAAAGACGTTTTGGGAAGTAAGGCATTAGTTTATTTGGATGATGTAATAATCTTTTCGGATAATTTCGAGGACCATTTGAGGGATATTCGGGAAATTTTTCAACTACTACAGGATGCAAATTTAAAATTAAAACTTAAAAAATGCCAGTTTATTAAACGATCGGTAAATTATTTAGGCCATGTCATTTCGACTGAGGGAATTAAGCCAGATCCAGGGAAAATCGATAAAATAGTGAATTATAAAACACCTTCTTCTGTAGACGAAGTAAGATCATTTTTGGGATTAGCCGGATATTATAGGAGATTTATTCAAAATTTTGGATCAATAGCTAAGCCATTGACCAGATTAACTCATAAAGACCTTAGCAAAAAACCTTTTGTTTGGGGTACTGAGGAGCAAAATGCCTTTGAAAAATTACGAACTTCTCTCGTTACGCCCCCAGTATTAGTTTACCCCAATTTCAATGAAAAATTTTTACTTTTCACAGACGCATGTGATTATGGAATAGGAGCGGTACTTTCGCAGATACAAAATGGCCACGAACATCCGATAGCGTATTCTAGTAGACAATTAACAAAAGCTGAGATGAAATATGCCACTACAGAGAAAGAAGCTTTAGCAGTGATTGATGCAATTAAACATTTTCGACATTATCTTTTGGATAAGCCATTCGAGATTATTAGTGATCATCGTCCACTACAGTGGCTTAAGGATCAAAAAGATAACAATGGGAGATTAGGACGATGGGCTATATTGTTAGCTGCGACCAATTATGAGTTAAAGTATAGGCCTGGTCGTATTCACCAAAATGCTGACTGTTTGTCACGTTTAAAGGTGGCGAGTATTCAAACTGGGAAAAATATTAAGTTTATTTGTGAGAAACAATTAGAAGATGAACTTTGTATAGCTATTAGGAATTATTTAGAGAAAGGAGAATTGGATGAAATTTTTCAACAAGCTAGGCCAGATTGGGTAAAAGAAATTGAATATTTTGAAGTCATCGAAGGTACTCTTTATCGGCATGAGTTGCCTTTGTCAAATAGCAAGCGCAGCGACGTAAATTATCAATTGGTGTTACCTGTAGAGCTCCGCCATCTAGTGCTCAAGGAATTACATGACGCACCGATGGGAGGGCATTTAGCATTTTATAAGACGTATTTAAAAGTAAAAAACCATTATTATTGGCCTAACATGAGGGGCGATATTAAAGAGTATTGCCAAGCTTGCGAAATATGTATAGCTAACACTTCCTCTACATATAGAGCAGTTCTGCACCCTCATGAAGTCGCCAAAGCTCCTTTTCAAGTAATTGGAATGGACTTTTTAGGGCCTATCACTCCGATTTCGCCTAACGGAAATAGTTATATTTTAGTTATTACTGATTATTTCAGCCGATGAGTAGAAGCTGTCGCTTTAAAAGATCAAACTGCGTTAACAACAGCTGAGTGTATATATAAAACCATTATTGTCCGTCATGGGATGCCGAAAGCTATTTTATCTGATCGTGGAACAAATTTCACGTCAAAATTATTTCGATATTTTTGCAAAACATTAAAGATCGATCAAAGATTAACGACTGCATATAATCCAGCCAGTAATGGGGAGACCGAGAGATTTAATAGAACATTAACAACAATGTTAAGGAAAGAATTAAAGGATGGGGAACATTTCCAATTGGATATGTTAGACGACGTATTATTTGCATATCGTAGTTCAGTGCACGCGTCAACACTTGACACCCCTTATTATTTGCTGCATGGTAGGGACCCGAATATTCCAATTAATGAATTTCTGGATGCGTCCCCAAAAACTTTTAAATCTTCTTCTGATTATGTGGGTAATTTAGCGGAACGTTTGCGATATAGTTTCCAAAGGGTTAGGGAAGAAAGCGGAAAAGCTAGGGAGCGCCAGAGGGAACAATATAACAAACGTGCAAAGGAAAAGCGGTACGCTGTGGGCGATAGAGTGTTATTGGATATTCGTGTAGTTAAAGATGGGGACTGTAAGAAATTCACTTCTAAATATAAAGGGCCGTATAGGATAGTTAAGGTATATTCTAATAATACAGTAGATATAGCAGATAATTCCTATATCTGTCAACGTACTCACGTTAACAGATTAAAACCTTTATATGAAACAATGCTTTGGAAGACCGAGCATTGTCCTCCATTTGAATCGTCTTCTGAGTTTGAGAATCGATTTCGTAAAACAATTTCAACTCAAACAATTGATGAATCAGAAAATCTGGATAAGCCTATAGATGAAGTTGATGATTTGTATGTTATCCAAGAAATTGTAAACCCTTCTCCTGATGTAAACACTACACTTCTTGGCGACGACTTGAAAATACACACCGGAAAAGAGGCGAGAACTCTCGCGACGAAAAAAAATACGAATTCGACTGAACAATCGACGAAGATGGAGTTCATTCATCTGGATTCACACGATTCTGAAAATTGTGCGAAAGACACGCCGGAAAAGTGTCCACCAAATGAGATACAATCTGAAAATTTGCAAGAAAATTTGGAAAAGGATGCACCTGAAACAGTCGCGAACACCGGACGCCCACAAAGAAATCGCAGGAAGCCTATTCGATATGGATTTTAATATGAGTCTCTCTTAGCTGCTCTCTTACGGTTACAAGGGACTATATAAGCCCATGACATACAGTGACAGATATTCAACAGTTTGTGTTTGGTGGCCTTGATTCCAACATGGATTCCGGCAGCGCGGAATAATTCAGTTGTATTTTCAACCGACTTGTATGGCATGGCATCTCTTATATTCGCTCGTCCGACGTTCAAATATATTTACGCTTAGGTTCCGAATCTCGTATAATTTTTTTTCACTTCATTATTATTTACTATTTCCCTGTGATGATAGGAGAGTTTTCTCTTCTATGATACATGGTTGAGGAGGACTTAACATAAAACAAATAAAAATATAACAATAAGAGTAGGAAAAATTGAATGCAAATATCAATAGTTGAAGAGTAGTATTACTCTACTGTAATCAAATCGGACAAGGGTACGATGACAAGAGGTGCGAATGCAGGAAACGCATATATATATATGTACACATGTATATATGTATATATATATGAATTTCGATGATGAGCTGTGTGATTTCTCCTATTTATGATTAATTGTACCACTTGTTACTCCTGATATATATCTTAATGTTTGATATACATGAATTTTGTATATGTTTCTGTGTTTCGGGGAATTTGTAATCCGCTACTGTCCGAATGTTCCCCTATAAGATTACATCTGCTCTCGCTTGCATCAATAGTGGATTCGGCAACGGAAGATTTGCTTACAACATCAAGAAGAAGCAATTAAAATAAGGCATTGAACGTGTCGTTTTTGAAAAACAAAGGGAAATAGTTCCCGATTCCGAGAAATTGTTCAACACAGCTGACGACAACAATATCTTAAAATATATTCGACGCTGTTGGATGGCCGGGAATCAATCCTTCATCGCAACTCGTAACGTCGTTCTGTCAAGAAAAGTTTTTTTCTTTCCGAAAAATGCCAAAGGATAACAACAGAGGCCATCGGCTACCATCATACACTACTCGTCGGCATAGTTCCGACAGTGCTTGGCGGCTGAGGCCAATTGATTTCGGGGAGCCGGAAGCGGGGCCATCTGGCCGTGTTACACCACCATCTATTCCGCCCCGGAACCACAGCAACCCGCCCCCCACACCGGCGCACCCCAACCCGATCCGACTCAGGCCACTCTCGGAACTCTTGGCCGTTCCCCCTAACTGGCCTACCCAACGCGACCTCAACCTGCACTACCTGAACCTTCGAACCGGAATTCTAAAACTAGAGCTACACAAAGCTCTAAACGAGGGTCAATGGAAACGATCAGTAGAAAAACTTCAGGAGATCCTGGAGCTTGACCCGCAAACCCGTATGCCTCCACCACACAATTGGGCGTTATCCCAATGGTGGATACAAGACGTATGCCCCACCTGCGGACGGGCCGGAAGGCGCCCCAGCGGCCCGGTGGTCATAACCATCGGTGATTAGCCTTTCGTTACATTGTCTTTATGTTATTGTTTTACCCACATTCATCCCTTTTATACTTGTATCTTATGTGCCCCGTTGTAATCTATTAAATATTATATACAGATTTTGATTTCATATTGTATTTGAATGTTTTTTCTCTTTATAAAAACAGACATAAAGGTGCTCTGACGTCATGATACCTATATCACCTGACGTATAAACAAATCAACTGTTAAAAAAAAAAAAAAAAAAAAAAGAGGAGGAAATAATGAAATGAAAGTAATAAGGGAATACGTAAATTTTTGTTGTGTATTCGCACTTATTTTGTTTTATACTTTACCTTCCCTTTTGTTCACCAACCTATTTCTTTTTCGAATGGTCAAAATGAGTACTAAGGTAGTTTCAAAATTATGTATTGTTTCACATTTCATAAAATAACGACACTAACATAATATACATTTTCTTTTTTTTTGGAGAAAACAAAAATATAAAAATTATAACCAGATAGTAAAAGAGCGTTTAAGGTAGTTGAAAAAAAAAATTTTCGTGTATTGGTTCGCATTTCATAAAATAACAACATTAACACAATATATATTTCGTGCAGTGAACAAAATCACTCTAAGAAAACAAAAACTTCTGTTATAGTTGCACAAAATTATTTCGCACACACAACTCTTCTTTTTACAGCACCCCCAAGCCACTTTTTCTGTACTTCTTCTTATGGAATGTAGCCACCGCCCAGATTTTCCCCAACGCGACCCTCACTATACACTTCTTTTCACTTGTCTTTTCCGTTGAACACTAAAGCTATTCCAACACTTCGCAGCAAGTGAGGGGATATATTTTCTTTCGTTTACTTTTATCAACCTCCTTTTCTTACTTCTTTTCACTTTCCTTTTCTTACACATTGAAGCTGCCCAAACACTTCCCAGCGAGCTAAGAAATATATTTCCTTTCGTTGAGTTTTATCATCTCCCTTTCACACCTCCTTCCGTTCCTTCTTCTTCAATTTTGAAGCGTACAGACATTTTGAACCAAGTAGAGAAAAATATTTTTGCTCCCTCTTTTTGCCGGAGGGCAACTAACAAGCCTTTCCATACACTTGCATTCGTATTCGGAAAATTCCTTGTTTCCCCTCAAGGCGCATTGGCTCCGCCCACCCGTTCGTATTTCACATTCTTTTCCCTTCGTTCCTAGCCAAGTCCTTTTTCCCTGCGTTGGACTTAGAAAAAAATGAAAACCCGAGTTTGACCTTTCGCGCACGGACTTTTTCCGCCGTGAAATTTTAAACGTTTCTTTTCTTCTCCGCATAATTAAACGAATCAATCTTTTTCTATTATTTCTTTTTGATAATTACGCGCATTTTTTCCTCTTTCCAATGATATCATTTTCGATTAAAAATAATTTTTCCTTATGCCCGAAAACACAGTTATAATGCGACACCCTTTTATTCCCTATCCTTTGCCGTAGCGCAGTTACTGGAAAACCGACGGGAAATAGTTGACCTTTTGGGAGCCGACGGCAAAATTTTTTACTTTTACTTTCTTTTTCCTCTTGTCTTTTATTCTATTCTCAATATCTATATATATATATATTAAAAAAGATTCCAATGTCGATGTAGAATATTTTTGGCCACTGCTCGGTTTAAATTTTTCTTATGTATTGTTTTTTTTTTGCGTATGTAGAAATGACGTCTTTGTCCATTTTGTTACTGTTATGTCTTTACGGACTTAACGTTCGAGCCTTTGACGCGACCGTATGTGATTGTACCGAGTCGTCGAAAATGGGAATAATTCAATTTTCGGATGCCGATTGTCATCCGGAAATAAATGATAAACATTCCGCTGACGTACAATATTCTATATATAGTGAAGTGCGTGCGGCTGTTCATTTTCCTGGACATATTTGTGCTAAATGGAAACAAATACGCCATGTCACCATGAATTTTTTTGGACAATTAGTGATTGTGCCCGACAAAATTCCGCTTGACATTACGTCTAATGAGTGCAACGATATGATTAACAGTCTCCGGTGCGACGATCAAAAAATGAGTGCTACAGAAAGTAAATATGTTTTTGATCGTGAACCTCAAATTTTCGGTCGTTGGTTACAAACGATTGATGTGGAAATTGTCAATTGTGCGCTCGAGAAAATTCGTCTTTATCAAGATATTGAAGATGGTAATTTTTCCACACCTATTGGTATTGCTTCCGCGTCAACAGGTCATTTGTCGCATAATCATTTAACGTTGGTTTGGGACAAAACCTATACTCAGCGTACTGAACCCAAAGCTCATCTCATTGAATCTGGAATTGGGAAATTAATCCGAAAAACGGGCAATGACAGAATTTTTCGCCTTCAAGATGATAAAAAACAATTGGATTTTCATTTATCTTTTCAACCGCGTTGTATTACCATACAAAACTCTTGTTCAAAGAAATTTGATGCTTTTAACATCGTCGGCCAATCAAAACTCTTCGTTACAACGGCGGCCATCATGGAAAATTTGTTGACAATAACATTGGCGGACCCCGCGCCACCTAGCGCTCAAAATTTGGATCATCCCGCTAACTTGCAATATATTCGTGATCAATTTACGGACCATGAAAATGAATTATCACGATTAATTCAAATCTTACAATGTGATTCAAGAAAGGCCAAACATGTAAGAGCAATTATTGCAGCACAATATAATGGCTGGTTAGCTGCTTCGCATCTAGATCTACCCAAATGCACAAAATTACAAGCATTTGGAAAAATTGCCATTGTCATATCGTGCAAACCTTTAAATGTGACCTTCGAGACCGTCATAACGTCTTGTGGACCGCAACCAAAATTTAAAAACTATACCATTAATTTAGATGGTTGGGAACTTGTTAAATATTCGCCGTGTTATTGGACTAATGGATTTGTGAACTTCAATGACGTACCTTATGCGTTTCGCAATAACAGTTGGAAGCCCGTGAACGCAAGCATCGTCTTACCGGTACAAGACCTTGCGCATTCTTTTCGTTATGAAGATGTGAAATTTTTTGACTATGAACATAAAAGTAACCCTGCGTATGGTGAAACTATTATGGATCATATGAGTATTATGGCTGATATTGCCGCAGCTATGAATGAACATTCGCCGAGTGAATTTTCGGCCAATAATCGACCAAGTGTAACCAACGTTTTGTTATCAGCATCTGGAGTGAACTCTTATACTAGCTGGTGGGAAACTATTAAAAATTATTTCTTTATTGGTGTAATTTGCCTCCTTGGTCTACTTTTTCTACGCATCTGTTATGGCTGTGGATTTTTCGGACTCATCAGCAAGTTATGCTGTCGCCCAATTCAAGAACCAGAACCGGATTTCGCTTATGAAGTCTGATTACGGGACGTAATCTCGCACCGCCGGGAGTGATGTAACGAAGTCATAAAATACAATTTTTATTGAATTATATTGTGTTTTGATTGTTTGTTTTATTAATATGATTATATATTATATCCGTTGTCTTTATTTCTTATAGATATCATAATTCAAGTGTTGTTGCCCTTTCGTTGAATTCTATTTTTATATTGTACCTTGTGCTCTACTTATTTCCGATTGGATGAATCTGCATGAGTAGGAAGTCGCGCCATGCATTTCCGTGAATATGAAATGTTCCTGCGTACGACATCCGGAGCTCATTTGTCGGAAATGCTATGTTCCCTTAAGCCTGTAAAACGTATAAAAGGATGCCCTTTTTGTTCCCAAAAGTTAGTTCTATACTCCTACAGTTCTCTTCAGCCCTTCAGTTATTTCCAGTTCCAGTTCTCATTCTTAGTGCTACAAGTGCTGTCTATTTCTTCAAATATAGTGAGTTCAATTTTGTTACTCATTCAATAATTATTGTGAGTGCTTTCATCGCTTCTTGTGTGCCTGACAAGTTCCGTCTGTCTTATCTTTTCTCTTTCAACGTTTGATATCTTTATTCCATCTTCGCCACGGCGGTGACGGTAAGACTAGACTCACCTGACTCCATTTTGTATTTCCGTTTCCCATTTATATTCTATATCTGTGTAATTCATTTATTATCTTCGGCCTATTAGAATAAAATATATTCGGCATTGTAGTAACGCCTTCCCGAGTTCATTTTCTTATTACAACTTGTCTTTAAATAACGTAAAGACGTTCTTTTATTACTAAAAGAATGCTTTACAATTATGTAGCATCAATTGGGTCTTACCCAGATGACAAGAGGAAATAGAATGTTCCATAGTTAAACGGCTCCAGCCGCTCAGTCACCCATTCTTCTTCTACTGTTTGCGGCCCCTTCAGAGGGATAAAAGTCTATTGATAGCTGCGAAAAACTGCAGATACCCCAATCTTCCCAACAGAAACACAACCTGTAGCCAAGACTAGGAATTGCAAGCGCCAATCTCCTAAATAAATTTAAGTATCTAAGTTCAAAATTATTAAAATTTTTTATTCTAGTTCATTTGACAAACCTGTATTAACTACTAGTACACCAAGACGTCCAATGTGTCAGAAAGTTTTGTGTGCAACTTGCGCCAGTTTCGGCTGCTAGATCAATAGTTTAAATACCTATGGCTGATCTAATGACAGAAATTTATTTACATCAAAGCAGATCTAAGAGAAATTCAATACCTCCGTAAACGCTCGTCATATTACATAACACACATTTAAAAATTCTGCAATTCCACAAGGAATTGAATTATTTACCCATTTAGTTAAAAATTAGATCTCCACAATCATTTTTCAGTAGTTATTGCCCCATTTAAAAGACTTTGGCATGGCAGGCATATTTGACAGATGAAATGCGATTGATCGCAAAAGCTAGATTCTGGACAGTCCAAATCTAAGCGGCACTAATCCATAAAAAAAACCTCAGTAAAACGTATGAATCCCGCTACTACAGTTTGCTAGGGCTAAATTTATCTCGTGGGACGTAGCAGCAGCATTGAATATATGAAGCAAATGCACGAACAAAATTCACACCATGAAGTTCATCGAATGAAAGGTGTACATGTTGTGAACGTCCTGCGAATACTGAATGAGTAAATTATCTTACACTTAAACGTACGCTTGTGTAGTATTTGGGAGCATCGGTGTAGTAGCTTGCAGTAGCAGATGTTGTCATGTGGTAAACTGGAAACTCTTTGTAATAACTTGGAGTAGAGTAGTATTTGGTGGTTAGGGTGCAGTACATTTGAGCAGTATAGGTGTTGGTGTAGTATTCCAGATTTTGGACATGTAGTACTTGGGGGGTTCGGTGCACTAGCTAGGGGCAGCCTGTATGGTCGTGTAATACTTGGTCTTCTTCGTTGTGTAGTAGTCACGACCTTGGTGGTATACTAGGATGACGGGGTAGTATAGTATCCAGAATAAGACGAACCTATTGGTCCACCCATGGTGTTTCCAGCTATCTGAAATGCAACAGCCAACATCAGCATTGTGGCGTAGTTAGCTACAAATTGAAAACGAATGTGGTTTAAAAAATCATTCAAGCAGCCATAATTTGGTTGGTATTACAAATACCAGCCAATTTACTGTACCTTTTGATTAAATTGAGGCTTTTACCTGAGCAAATGATGTCAGAACAGGTCAACTTTTTTCAGCTTGTGTATGAAGATCAAGTTTAATGCATACAAAAGGAGACGAACGGAACACGATTTCAATATTCAAAATTTCAAAAGAAATATCATAACTTACCGTTTAAAAAAAAAGAAATGAATTAAATTAGAATAGCAGGCTACCCATTGTTATTTATTTACATGATAATTCGTCTGTTTTGAACAATGCTCTACACTACGATGCCACATTTACAAAAATTCCGATTAGGGAAAAAGTCATGGATGAAATTAAAACGGATGAAATGAATTTAGTAACTGTATATTTAAATAACGTCTCAGTGCTAGTCATTCTTGGGAAGGAATAGTACTTTACTAGTCTCGCTGTAGTAGCTGGGATTGAACCTTTGTTGTAGTGTAGTAAACCGAAGGTTGGGAATGCTAGCTTGAAGTCAAATGGTATTTAAAAGCAGGTTTGAGTTTAGGATGTGGTTGAGTAGTAATAATACGTTATGGTCATGCAGAATTTTGTAATACACGATTTTTGTGATAACTGGTACCAATCATTCAATCCAAAATGTGTTTGGCTCGACAACTTATAATTTCACAGCACACCTGGAATAACACTTTGCCAATGTATCAACACATTAGTGACAAGATTGGCCGCACGGTGATACGTAGGATTTTTGCATAGCATTAACGGTATTGTTGCGTGATGCCACACCCTAATTCGTGAATGCTAGATAATAATTGAATTTTAAACGTTTAGTTTGTTTTTGGCTTTATAACGACGTTGAATAATATTCATTACTATTTTCTCGATAATGTTCATTTATTACATTGTATAATAGTTTCTCTGAATTTAAATGAGAGTTACTTTTACTACGGAAAATGCACGCTTGTGTTATCAACATGGTTTGGTGCCGTAATTCACTGTATATAATAGTTGCGTGTATATCTAAATATAGCGGCACTTGAAATGACTGGGTATGGCACCCTCCCAATGTTGGAATTGCTAGTAACCAAGAGTCTGTAAGCAATTACAACTCGAAACGTCAAGCGTTAGTATGGGACTGGCCATCCATTTCAACGCAAGACTGAATAGAGAAGTAAGAGCTTTCAGCTGATGTCACGGTGGGGATCATGTAGTACAGCAATATGATCCGGGCCAACATCGTGACAGTTCTGGAGGATACTAGCATGTCAGTCAAGTGCTTAGCGCAATCATTTTGACTATTTTCAGATCATTTTAACTGTAAGAGATGTATTTTGTGACTGAATGCCCCTTTCCCTCTCTTGCGAGACGACCAATAGGCCTAGGGCGGGGCTTACATACAAGAAAATGTACAATGGTGGCCCTCTATCGAGGACCACCCAATTCAAACACATTAAAACGGCTGGGCAGCCTCGTGCAACAAGCAGAATATGTATATAAAACAATTATAGTAAGACATGGTATGCCTAAAGCTATTCTTTCAGATCATGGAACCAATTTCACGTCGAAATTATTTCGTTATTTTTGTAAGAAATTAAAAATTGAACACAGACTAACAACTGCTTATAATCCAGCTAGCAACGGAGAAACAGAAAGTTTAATAGAACATTGAAAACAATGTTGAGAAAGAAATTAAAAGATGGAAAGCATACAAATTGGGAAGATATGCTGGATGATGTTTTATTTATTTATCGTAGTTCTGTCCATTCTTCGACACTGGACATTACTTATTGCACGGCAGAGATCCTAATATACCCATTAATGAATTCCTTGACGCTTACCCAAAAACATTTATCTCCACATCAGATTACGTAGGTAACTTAACAGAACGCTTGCGTTATAGTTTCCAACGCGTCCGTGAGGAGCGTGAAAAAGCAAAAAACCTTCAGAGGGAATAATATAATAAAAGAGCGAATGTAAAACAATATATGGTAGGAGATAGAGTATTATTAGATATAAGAGTAGTTAAAGAGGGCGATAGTAGGAAATTCGCGTCCAAATATAAAGGTACTTATAGAGTTGTAAAAGAATATTAAAATAATAAAGTTGACATAGCCGACAAATCATATATTTGTCAACGTACACACGTTAACCGTTCAAAACCCCTTTATGAAACAGTGCTATGAAAATATGAGCATTGTCCCCCTATCGAGACGCCTTCGAAGTTCGACAATCGATTCCGTAATCTATTTCGACCCAAACGATGGAAATTGCGGAACATATGGAGCAAAAAACCAGTGGATTGGCGGAGAAAAAGGCCCAGACGAAAAAGGCCCAGACGAAAAAGGCCCGCGAAAAAGGCCCAGACGAAAAAGGCCCATACGAAAAAGGCCCACTTTTTCCAAATTCAAAAGTGGGCCTTTTTCTCCATTGGACTGGGCCTTTTTCTCCGCTCAATTTCCATGTTCCTACAAACTTTATATTTGTTTCCAAAATTGTATTTCCCACCTCTATTCCGTGGAATCTGGAATGTACAAAGGTTGCTGAAACCGTGATATTCTATAAGGTTTGCAGAGATCAAACAATGCTAGCGTTTGTACGCTAGTTAATCTTTGATTATTTATTCGGTTGTAATCTAATTTCGGATTATATTAGTATTTATCTATTGCTTATATCCCGTTTCATAAGGTTCATTTTTCACAATTTTTGTTTTTTGAACAACTATCGCTTCTTGAAATGTAATAGAAGAAATACATGTTTTCCGCACATAGCCTTGTTCTGTCCACCCTCTTTGATCATTCCTCCCAACCCCCAGTCCATATCCCTTATCACTTCCCTTTGTCGATGCTTATGCCATAGGTAAAGACCACTTATTCATTGTGAATACGGAAACTGAATGAGTTCCGCGGGGCTTTTGTGGTTGCTGGAAACAAAGATATGTTACCACGAAGACTAGTTTGTTATTATTAACATTTGATAAATAATGTTTATAGGAACATTTAATAAATAATGTTTATAGGAATAATATTACAAACTTAAACTATCGTCTGAGGCAAGGACCAAAACAAAGACTATTGTAATTCAATATTGATTCTAATACCATTTATTCCTTATACGTTTTCAATTCTTTTAACAATTACAAAGAGCCCAATAAATATATTAAAATCATAACCTACTGCTATAAATGATTTTGTTCGTTCTTCGTGTCCTGTTTTCACCTTTTGCACATTTTCAAGCAGCTATTGATTACCTATAATTACACATCACATACTACATTGAGATATAAGGAAGCTTTACACTTTACGTTAACAAAACTACTAATAATGACAAATGAATTTTCTACCATGACGGACTTTTTTTTTATTATTTCAAAAAAACTATCACGACATAGCTGCATATGAAAGAATACAAGTTTAGCTGATCCATCAGTCAGTATCAGCCTTTCATGCGATAAATTTGCCTTTTTTCTTTAGTTTATTCACTTTATGGTCTTTCTTTTCAGTTTTCTTTTTCTTAATGTTGGCTTTTCTCCTTTTCTGTTGTTATTCCTTTCTCTTTTCCTTTTCTTCGATTCGTTCAGCGCAATTTTTGTTACTCTCTGATTTGATTTGATCTCGTTCATTAATTGATTTGGCAAGCAATTCCACATAGTCTTTTACCTATTGCAATACAGAAAGGTTAAAGGTTTTCAAGATCTTACAAATATTTTTGTCAAATTGAAAGTTTACCTGAAAACCTTCAGCTATTTGCAGAGCACCATTTCATGCCTGTTTCTCTTCAATGCTTCCTGTATTCTCAGCTTCAGCTTGGCCTACCAAGTTTTCATTTTCGCTTTGAGTTTTTTTTTTTAGCGTTGCCACTTCTGGATCTAAAGTGGGTTTTTTCAGAATGGGTGAGGAATTAGATAGTTCTCCAAAATCAAATTTGCTGGAAACTAGGCAGCCTTCACTGTTAAAAATTGGTGTTGGCAGTGTACTTGCTAGTCTTGGTTCAGGAATTTCTGTTTCGACAAACTCTGAAAGACCAGAGGCTGATAACACTGATGTTGCCTTGGTGGCTCGTGCAAGTTTGGCAATTCAGGACCTCTTCTTCTTAGTTTTCCTTTTTAATTTCTTCTTCATTTCATCTAACTTCCGTTTAGTTTGGTTTTTGTTTTCTTATCAGATAAATCCAGCTTTTTCCCTGAAAGTCAATGGAGTAAATTGGCCGGTCTGCCTTAAATGTAAAAATTAACACATACCTGGAAGTGTGAGAGCTTAGCTGTTAGACGTTCTTCCATTTTTTCAGGATTGTAAGCACAGTTCCTGGTGTCAATTTTTTAAAAAGAACTATTGTGGTGAACACCAGCCTGATTCCTATCAAGATCTTGAATTGTAGAAACACTTTGAGTTGGAATATTGGTCAATGAGCTAGAAATGAAAGGTCTTCAGAAGAGGGTTGCTTTTTAAGTGCGACGATGTCAACGGGCCCTCGCTTTTTATCAGGCTCTTGGTATTTTAGGTTCATTTCCTACAAAATTTGTTTAGACGACACTTTCAAGTTCTTGTTCCGTTTTTCCATAAACCAAAACTGCCTCTCATGTCATAATCTTTAAACTTTATTATATTTACCGTGGTCTCTCAAGATTATCGTGGATCACTCCATAGATCACACTATACGAACCTAACCTATTGTTATTTTCTTTAGGGAACGACATTTTCAAGCCAAATCTAGCTTCAGGACGCCTCCACTAGAGGGCAGTATAAGCAGATGGAAAGCATGAACAATAACAAAGTACCAAAATTTTGTTGATTTTGTAATAAAAAAATTAAAATTTTTTAAAAATTTCAATAGACAATCTTAAGAGTTTTTTTTTACTACGTTCGTTTTTTGTACTACCCTTCATACGATTATTTAGATACTTATTCTGCTTATACTGCCCTCAAGTGGAGGCGTCCTGAAGCTAGGTTTGGCTTGAAAATGTCGTTCTCTAAAGAAAATAACAATAGGCTAGGTTCGCCGACATTTCCAAGCCAAATCTAATATGCGAATTCCATTGATAGCTTTGCTGTTGTTGTCTGCTAGCATCAAAGCTAGTACCGAAAGAATTCGGTGAAACAAGGGAAAAGGCCGTTATTGCAACAAAATGTTTCGGTGCAACAAATTCTACCAAAAACTCCTTTTACCATAAAAGACGGCTAGCTGCTTTAAAGAGGTAAATTGAGTAAGATTGTTGATGCGGAATATATTATGCATTGTCATTCACATTCAATGTTTATTTTGTTTTCTAGGAGAAGACTTAAAAAAGTGACATCAAGGATATTTTGTTATGCGGGTTTATTGATTATTACCAGGATCCAAGCATAAACCAAAGCCAAACATAGGACTTGCTTAACCACTCAACAATATTACTGTGAAAGGATGCCAAATTATGAAAGCGGTATAACATTTTACTAACGAATACACCTTAGAATATCTTTACTTTGTTTTTGCATAATACCAGAGGATCATCCAAACCATCCACCTTTCTGATTTGAGGTCTTCAATGGATGAATGTAATTTAAACGAGTTTTCATATTGAGTCTGAAAAAGAAAGGTATGTGAAGGGTCAAAACCTAATTTTTAAAATGTTCATACATAGTGGTTTTCTTGAGCATGCAATAACAAAAATTGTGAGCATAACTTTGATATTGGATTCTAGGATGAATAGATGACTTCTATTGATTATGTTGCTGAACAGCTTCCTACAGATCCTGATAGCAATGATGTGGATATGCCAGCTGTGTCTAAAAAACACCACGAACCATGCTTCCAATCCTGAAGAAATGGAAGAACGTCTAACAGCTAAGCTCTCACACTCCCAGGTATATGTTAATTTTTACATTTAAGGCAGACCGGCCAGTTTATTCCATTGATTTTCAGGGAAAAAGCCGGATTTATGTGAAACGAAAACAAAAAAAAAACTAAACGAAAGTTAGATGAAATGAAGAAGAAATTAAAAAGGAAAAATAAGAAGAAGAGGTCCTGAATTGCCAAACTTGCACAAGCCACCATGGCAGCATCTGTGTCATCTACCTCAGGTCTTTCAGAGTTTAGCTAGTCTTCAGAGAAAAATTAAAACCAAAAGTGAAAATCTTGGTAGGCCAAGCTGAAGTTGAGAAGGCATGAAGCATTAAAGAGAAACAGGCATGAAATGGTGCTCTGCAATTAGCTGAAGGTTTTCAGGTAAACTTTCAATGCGACAAACACATTTGTAAGATCATCAAAACTTTTAACCTTGCTGTATTGCAATAGGTAAAGGACTGTGGAATTGCTTGACAAATAAATTAAGAAACGAGATAAAATCAAAGAAAAAGTAAAAAAAAATTGGGATGAACGCATCGAAGAAAGGGATAAGGAGAGAAAAGCCAACATTAAGAAAAAGAAAACTGAGAAGAAAGAACATAAAGTGAATAAATTAAAGAAAAACAGGCAAATGTATCATATGAAATACTGATACTGTCTCATGGATGAGCTAAACTCGTGTTCTATCATGTGTAAGCCATGTCGTGATAGTTTTTTATAACAATACACTGGCATGCTTCCTATGATCGGGGAAAATTTGAAGAAAAAAAATCTTAGATTCTTTTTAAAAGGAGTGTAAAAGTGTCTTCACTAATAAAAGACTAAAAAAAAAGCCCTTCATGGTAGAAAATAAACGTTGAATTTGTAATTGTTAGTAGCTTTGTTAACGTAAAGTGCAAAGCTTCCTTATATTTCACTGTAGTATGTGATGTGAATTAGGTAACCAATAGCTGCTTAATAATGTGCATAAAGGGGAAACAAGACGAAGAACGTAAAAAATCATTTATAATTGCTGGAAAAACGCGAGTGCTTACCAGAGACGTAGATGGTTCTCTCGGACTAAAGGTGAGGTTATTCTTTAACAAAAGCCATGCATTAACTATTTAAGTTTGACTCATAGATGTTCCTACGCAAATTGAATATTCCAGTTTTGCTCGAACTATTTATTGCTTTGCTGAAAAGCGCTCCAAGATAACAGTCAGCAGCCACCGCCTGGCATAGTTATAGCAGTTGATTATGATTTCAATATATTTATTTGGCTCTTTGTAATTGTGAAAAGAATTGAAAATGTTATAAGGTAATAAATGGTACGAGAATCAATATTGAATTATAATATACTTTTTTTTGTCCTTGCCTCAAACGATAGTTTAAGTTTATAGCATTATTCCTATAAAAATTATTCATCAAATGTTAATAATAATAAACTAGTCTTCGTGTTAACATATCTTTGTTCCCAGCAACCACAAAAGCCCCGCGGAACTCATTCAGTTTCCGTATTCACAACGAATCAGTGGTCTTTACCTATGGCATAAGTATCGACAAAGGGAAGTTATAAGGGAGATGGACTGGGGTTTTGGGAAATGATCAAAAAAGGTGCACAGAACAAGGCCAAGTGCGAAAAACATTTATTTCTTATATTATATTTGAAGAAGCGATAGTAGTTCAATAAACAAAAATTGTGAAAAATGAACTTTATTTAACGGGATATTAGCAATATATAAATACTAACATAATCCGAAATCACATTGCTACCTAATAAATAATCAAAGATTAAATAGCGTACATACACTAACATTGTTTGAGCTCGGCAAACCCTATAGAAGGTAACGGTTTCAGCAACCTTTGTACATTCCAACTTCCACGGAATAGGAAGTTGGAAATACATTTTGGAAACAAATATAAAGTTTGTAGGAACATGGAAATTGAGCGGAGAAAAAGGCCCAGTGTAATGGAGAAAAAGGCCCACTTTTAAATTTGGAAAAAAGTATGCCTTTTTCGTGTGGGCCTTTTTCGTATGGGCCTTTTTTGCGAGCCTTTTTCGTCTGGGCCTTTTTCGTCTGGGCCTTTTTCTCCGCCAATCTCCACAGGATGTCTCAATGGCGTCGAAAGACGACAGACCTAAATCGGATATGCCGACGTCTCTATGATATCCCCAAGACGAAGTGTGCTAGTAGGGAAGAAAACAAAACCCTGTTTTAAAATGCGGCACGAGTCTGATATTTCAGTCCATGAAATATGTGTAACGTCGCACGCAAGTAATGAAGTTGTATATGTGTTGGAACGAAATTTTGAATTCAGATAGTGGTATTGAATGATCAACCACTATAATACTCAGTGGTTTGTTTTTGGGCGTTTGTAGTTTTGCCCCATTGTCTTCTGGTCATTGTTCTCTTGTTTTTAAGCTTTTCGTTTTGTTTGTTTTTTTTTCCTCTTTTTTAATTATTCTTTTTTTATTATTAATGTTTTTTTTAGTTCAACATTGTGTTTCAACGGAATGACTCCTGTCTCTTTTGCTTTCAATTACTACACTTTCAGTTCAACAGCAAGTGGTGAAGGGAGCGCACGTGATAATACTTGTTGTTGACGAGTAACAGACTATCCCGAAAAGCCGAGAGGTTTTAAACGTGGGGGAAATGAATATTGAATTTGTCAACGATGGTTTTGAGCTATATGAAAACCCAAGTATTGCAAAGATCGAGGGCGATGAGGCGACTAAGCCGCATTCGGAATCGCCTTCTAATGGAACAAAAAGCCAAAACTTACCTTCGGATATGCTGGAGTGCGAAAATTGTCCTGTTTTTCTTTCGAAGCCATCGACGACTCTGTTAGTTGCAAATTCAGAGCCCGATATCCGGCATCAGGAAGAAAAAATCGAAAAAGTCAATGATGTGGGAAACGAAGGAGAGGAGCGCGGGGGATGGAGCAACAAGCTTGATTTCCTGTTCTCTTGCATAAGTGTCTCGGTAGGATTGGGCAACATTTGGCGTTTTCCTTATCTTTGTAAGTTTCAAAAAATGTTCACCGTTTCTGAAGCGTGTAGGTTTATAACAGCAATTCCGAATTTTTCATCTCAGGTTACAAAAATGGCGGGGGTATGTTTTTTTTTACTTTGCCTATAGGTTTTCATTTCTAGCATTTCAGGGTTGCTTAACGATTACTGCTCCAATATTTCATAGGAGCATTTCTGATAGCGTACTTTGTTGCCATGGTATTTTGTGGCATTCCGATATTCTACGCAGGTAATAATCGAAACCTATCGCCAACAAGTACTTCTTCATCATTACAATTTTAAAAAATTTTCAATTCGCTTTACAGAAGTTGCATTAGGACAATATTTAGGAGTTGGGGGTATTATTGGAAAAAGTAGTCTTATATATGTTTAAATGTATCCGCGCATTATTACATTATCACAGGTATGACATTTATTGGCCAATTAGTGCCTATTATGAAAGGTACAGTTGTTTTTCGTTGTTTATATTATAATGATTTGGCATATAAATTTCGCTGTAAAACGTTTTAATTGCACAGGTGTGGGTTTTGCAACCATGGTGAGTACGTTTGACAAATGTATCTACATGGTAATATCAATCGAAACATAATTTAGGTTGTGGTCGTACTGATCGACATTTATTACACCATTATCATCGCTTGGACCCTATTCTACTTGATTGCGTCGTTCAGCGCTTTACCTAGTCTTCCCTGGGCGGGTTGTGGTATGTACATCCTACAACGTTGTTGTCTGAAACAGTGACTCGTATGGCTAAATAGTCTATTTGCAGTATTTTACATTTCAGGTTATTGCAAATGTTATTAGTTTTTAATTTTTCAAGATCAATCTGTAATTTTTCTGTATAATTTTTAAATACTGTATGGATGTTCCAAATTAAAAATTTTTGCAATTTTCGTATTTCACTTAGATAATGCATGGAATACACCGAATTGTTACGTCCCGACTGACGTTGCGAATCTGACGTATGGGATCAGCCTTACCAACTCATCAGTGTCTGCAGTCGAAGAATTTTGGACGTAATACTACATCTAAAAATAAACGCTTCAAGTTGATATAAGTAATCACACCATCACATGTGCTTGTAGTGAGCGAGTTTTAGGTATCACAGATGGCATCGACAATTTGTCTTCTGTGCGTTGGGAACTGTTTGGAACGTTGGTATTGGCATGGATTCTTGTTTACTTCATCATCTGGAAGGGCTTAAATGAAAGCGGTTACGTAAGTTGTTTAAAATGAGATTCTCCTGTGTTTAAACCAAGTTTTAAACTAATATGAAATGTAATTATACACTGTAATATGCAGATAGTCTGGTTTACAGCCTTGTTTCCCTACGTTATACTTTTGGTGCTTCTTGTTCGAGCAGTTACGCTGGAAGGAGCGGAGATTGGATTGTTGTACTATATCACCCCGAAATGGTGAATTGTAATTATGAGGATATAATAATGGCATTAAGTAAAATAATTCGGCATTTCCAGGGATCTCTTGCTGACTGCTGGGCCTTGGATTGATGGTATAACAGGCTATTTTTGAATTTTGGAGTGCCCGTGGTATCATATTAGCCATTTGTTGTTACGTAGGCACAACCCAAATCTTCTTCGCCTATAGCATCGGGACCGGAGCCTTACCCGCACTAGGTTCATATAACACGTTTAAATATAACTGCTTCAGGTGAGAAATCTTTCGTAACATACAAAGCTTAAGATTTGAAAATTAAATGAAGATCAACGGTTCTGGTTGCTATGTTTGTAAGCCAAGTGAAGTAGCAAATTGGAGACTGATGGTCGTTTATGGTAGCCGGTGAAATAGGACTGAAACGAAATAGGACTGGAAAAAACGGACTGAAAATTTCCAGTCCTATTTCTACCGGAGAAATAAGACAGGGAGAAATAGGACTGACTTTTAAAAACTTTTAGGACAGTCCTATATCTCCATGGCATCAGTCCTATTTCTCCTCGGCATCAGCCGTATTTCTCCTTAGAAATAATCCTATTTCTTTTACCTTGTTCAAAGGGGAACGATGAGCCTCCAATCCGGTAGTCGATGTATTTCGTAAGAGCGCCGGCTTATATCCATTTCTCTTTTTTAAAAACCGATGGCGTTTACCCATTATTTAAATGGTTCACAAATTTTTTATCTCTTATCCTATTTTAATTTTAATTGCTAGGGAACATGAATTATTTTAAATCTAATAGAGTTCATTTAATAAAATACTATTAGAGCAAAATCAGAATATGTAAGAGCTGTATATAACGAAAGATGTATGAAATAGTAAAACATTAGTTCAATTGGAAAAGTTGGTTATGACCACATAATGTGCAATATAAGTAATAAATATTTCTGTACTATGTCTAATAGTATTTTGTTAAATGAACTATATTAAATACAATATACTTCATGTTCTCCTGTAATTTAAGTTAAAATAGGATAAGAAAAAAAAGTTTTGTGAACCATTTACCTAATGAGTTAACACCATCGGTTTTTTAAAAAGGGAAATGGATATAAGCCGGCGCTCTATCTCGGATTGGAGGCTCATCGTTCCCCTTGGAACAAGGTAAATGAAACAGGACTAATTCTAAGGAGAAATAGGACTGATGCCATAGAGAAATAGGACTGTCCTAAAAGTTTCTTAAAGTCAGTCCTATTTCTCCGGTAGAAATAGGATTGGAAATTATCAGTCCTACTTCTCCATTCCTATTTCGTTTCAGTCATATCTCACCGCCAATCTCGTTTATGTTGGAACGATCGCTAAAATAGAAATTGTATTGGAAATAGCGTTTTCTAATAGTCTGGACGGAAAAAATTGGGCGGAGGAATATTGTTAATACCGTGAAAGTTAGATGGCTAACCTAGACGCCTCCTGCTAGTTGCTCGACAACCATTCGGCGAAATAAAATTTGATGGTACCTTAAAGGCTACACAAGATTCAGCGTGCGCCTATAAAAATGTTTCCTCTGTACGAAGAAACACGAAGATGCTCTTTTTCACATGTATCAAAAACCGTAAAAATTTAAAACAAGAATTAAGAATGCAACTAAGAGCCATATTTCTGTCGTTGCTACACCTGAGAAAATCCGTTGCTCCCGAGAAATTTCACCATTTCCAGGTGCTAACTAGTAGTAAATACTTAGGGAATCGGCTCCTTTTCGGAAACTCATGGCGATCTTCTAAAGGGAACCATGTATTGTACAGAACTCCTGACATTGTATGCAGATTATAGATCCTCGGTACGAATTTTTGCTCCTGCTTTCGTGAACAAAAATCCCCCATCTCTGGGAAATTTCAGATGATCATTTAAGATGAAATCCTGAAAATGTGGGTACCATATACTTAATCCCGGAGCAGGCAGCCCTGCCAATAGGCCTATCTCGCGTTAAGATAATGTAGTGGCAATCGTGCATTTGTTTGTTCGTTTGTTTTTGTTATTATTTTAATAGTTGGCTTACACATTGTTGGATAATGTCTTCCCATATACAGGGACGCCATGATAACTTGCCTAGTGAACACGGTGACATGTTTGATTGCAGGAATCGTTACGGTATTTGTGTAGTCCTCGTTGTAATTAAACGCCCATCTTAATTGTTTATCCAATATTGACACCATAAAAAGTTTGCAATTCTTGGAACAATTGCGCATGCTACCAATGCCAGTATTGATTCGGTGGTGAATTCCGGGCCTGGCCTTGTTTTTATTACATATCCAGAAGTAGTTCTACGCCTTCCAGGAGCGCCAGCCTGGGCAGTACTTTTCTTTATTATGCTTGCGGTGAGTTCTGTGACCCTACCAGTGCCAATCAATTAACCGAAAGTGATGTCATTCAAATTTTGATCCAAATTTTATTGAATAGATTTTAGGAATCGATTCAGAATTTTGTAATGTCGAATCTTTCGTTACTGGACTTAGCGACAACTGGCCGGAAAAATTACGAAAAAATAGAAAATTCTTCACGTTTTTGTGTGTGTTAATGATGTTTCTTCTGGATATTCCCATGATAACTCAGGTTTGACAAAAACATGGAACAGCCAAGGTGCCACAGCACTGCGTGAGAGAACGTGTTATATTGTATTTCTTTATACATTTTAGGGTGGTGTTTACATATTTCAGTTGATGGACTATTATTCGGCCAGCGGGATGTCTATGCTGTTCCTTGTATTTTTCCAAACAATTTCTATAGCATGGATATTTGGCACTAGCCGCTTCTGCGACTGCATTGAACAGATGTCCGGTAGCAAACCGTCTTGGTTCTTCTACGTTTGCTGGTCTTTCTTTGGCCCCCTTGTTATGGCAGTATGAGATCTTATTCGTATGCGACTGCTTCTGAAATTACTAAAAATTTATCCCATTTTTTTTAAAGAGTGTATTTTTATTTTACGTCATCCAATATATCCCAGTAACATACGGTGAAAACTACCAATACCCTTGGTGGGCTGAAGCCATTGGAATCACCATCAGCTTGTCTTCCATGTTATGGATTCCTGGTTATGCTGTCTACTACATCGTAACGACTCCGGGAGCGCTAAGAGAAGTTGTTTCAAATTTAATCCTAATGCCACTTAATGTTTCTAATGCATGTTTTGCATTCAAGGTATTGGCTAAAGGGGTTACGCCTGTTTGCAAGCCCAGAAGTGGAGCTCCACCATTACCACCTACCGCGGGCGTAGCCAAAAAACTTAGTGATGTTTTATAGTGTGTCATACGTCCTAAGTTCACATAGCCAGCTTCAAACTGCTTCCCCTGGAGCCGTATGTCATACCGAAATATAACAAAAGCGTTGGCATGATATCAGGTAGGCGACGTAAGTGACGATGAAGGTATTCAACAGTGTAATCTACATAAGAATGGAAAGTAAGCGAACTAAGCTATTTTTTGAGTACGCAAAATGTAATAGGCTATCCTTAGGTACTGTTTCACAAATTTGGCGTAATTTTTGAGCCCAAACCGAGTATTCTAGTATTATATACTTAGACGTGAAATAGTTTTTAAAAGTTCTGTCGTTTAAACTGTAAAATCCCTAATAATAGCTCATACACAAAATACACAATTGAACTCTCAGAACTTTATTGAATTGGACTGAAATTTTATGAGAGATTTTATACTAACAAATTTTTTTGTGAGCAATAGGTTCATTGGTTCCGACACATTTTCCAAATTAATTTACGGTACGTACACCCGGTTCAAAATTTTCAACACACATTTGATCGTAGTAAATCATGAATTTCCACAGCAGTTTTTGTGTTCGTCTGTTTATTTGTTTCACAGTATAGTCATACGTATGTTAGAAGAACGTATGTTAAGAAGCCATGTATTAGGAAGTGCGTGGCTGCAACCCATAAGGCACGCAATTTCTTACACAAAAAGTATTCAATAAAACTGATGTACAGTATATTTTTTCTTTCTCTGTCGTTAAAATTTCTGCTGAATAATGTGAATTTTTCAGGAAAAATGGGGAAGTAATGAAAAATGTAAATAAAAACCAACGTTACTTTAATCTTAAAAAAATATATCAAAATTGCCTTTTTTTATTTAAAAACCTTGTTGAGAATACAAAAGATGGAAGCCCCTGACACATTAGATCTATAGTCCCCTAAAACAAAGATCGGCAAAATCGGGGTAGAAAACTATCTAATATAGGCCCAAAACAGCATCTTAACCTCTCTTACTATTTTACGGAATTTCTATGCTCGCTCAGAAGACGGAATTTTTAATTCAGAGAACTTTGTATGATGTACTAGGGGGGGATTTTTTTTCTCTCTTCTGGGTTATGGGAAAATTTCACAGAAATCAACTGGCTAATGAAAATTTCGAGAATACGGTCTTATTCACGGCTTCAGCACGGAGGTACAACACTGTCGCCTCAGTGGCATATCCTTACATCCTTGGTCCTGCTGAAATGAATTTTCTACTTATCGGTTTAGGGCAGATAGCTTTTTTTTTTTGTATATATAAATTTTTATTTGATGTTTATTGCAGGACACAAAACGTTAGCAAGTCAAATCTTGGATCGTTCATTTTTAACTTGACCTCGTCGGCCTCACTTCTATTTCATAACCTTTATTTAACCACATGCCTCTACAATTTTATTTAGTGGTATTTGTTATATTAGAATCGACTATCTTAACAAGAAGTTAAATACAATAGTTCGTCACAATTTAGCATTGTCACTATCAACCAACAAGACGGTGGAATTACCCATACTACCATGCAATTGATCATCCGCAAATGATGATAATGGTTGGAATTGATCCTCGATAACATGTTGCGTTCCCTCCTGTGCTGCTAATTTACATCGAACCTTTAATGCGGGTGTAATTCCTTTGGTTAACACCTAAATTGAGGCGATGGAGGCGTATTAAAAGAATTTAGAAGTATCACAATGATATTCAAAACATGGCTTTTTCGTAAAAACGACGACACCAGTAGTCGTTACCTCGCGTAAAGTTCCTGGTGTGAAAAGTACATAGTAAACTGCATAGAGCGGTATCCACAGCATAGAGGACAGCGATATACAAATCCCTAAAATTTCCGCCCATTTTGGATACTGGTAACCATTTCCGTACGTTACTGGCACGTATTGTACAATGGAAAATATAAATATGGACTGCAAGATGCAAGTTTATGTTAGAACAGCACGTTCTAAATGAGGGGCTTTGTAACATAATTCGCATTACCAGCATAACGATAGGTGCCAGAAACACCCAAGAGATGTATAAAAACCATGAAGGTCTCTGGCCAAGCATTTGTTCGATGCATTGGCAAAATTGTTTGCCTCCAAAAATCCAGTTGATGGAAATCGTTTGGAAGAACACTAAGAACAACATGGACATTCCACTTGCAGAATAATAGTCCATCACTTGAAATAGGTATACGCCTCCCTATTTCATTTATTATTTACTGTTATTATAAATATATTGTGCCACAAACAATCCAATGAAAAGTAAATGTTCGTTAAAATTTTAATGCCCATAAATTTTTCTAACTCATCTGTGTAAAAAAGCCGTACGCTTACCTCAGTTATCATTGGTAGAGAAAGCAAAAAGATGACAACTATAGTAGAAACCACAAATAGTCTTCTATACTTCCGCAATTGTTTTGGCCAATTATCAACGATCCCAGTGACGAAAGCCTCAATCATGCAAAATTCACTTATAACAAATGACTAGTTATTACGTAGTTAAACAATGCAGTCAAGTTAACCGAATTACCTACCTATCAATCCCTAAGATCTACATAGATAGAAAAAAAAGTAAAACAATTTATTAAAACATTAAAGCTCACATTTTGTTTTAATGGTTTTATAACGTATAGTAATATACACTATATGCTTACCACAAGCATTATGAAGAACAATATGGCCCAAATTGCAGCTCCAGGGAGTCGTAAAACAACTTCAGGATAGGTAATAAAAACTAGACCAGGTCCGGATGAAACGACCGATTCAATTGACGAGTTGGTTGAGGAAGCGATATTACCCATTATTGAAAACTGTGCTTGACAGTTATGATTCAAGCAATCAAATTTTCAATTAATCATTTAGCAGAATTCAATAGTGTACGACAAAACATCATTACCGTAACAACACCGGCAATTAAGCAGGTTAGGGTATTTACAACGCACGTAATAACCGCGTCTCTATTGCAAGAAGGGTTTCTGTGGTCACGCAGTGGCTCGAAAGTGAATCATTTACTTTTACTTACCGATAGCAATTGTGCTTGAATTTATTGTACGAGCCCAACGCTGGTAAAGCTCCAGTTCCAATACTGTAGGCGAAAAATATCTGGGTCGCGCCATCAATCCAGGGTCCAGATGTAAGTAAGAGATCCCTTGGACAAAAACGAAATAAAATAGATTACGCTTTCGGTGTTATCTTCATGTGACGGAATACGTAGGCTAGTTGTTTCACTTTTACCATTTTGGAGTTATGTAGTACAGGAGTCCTTCGCTGGCTCCGTCTAATGTAACTGCTCTTATGACCAACACGAGTAGGATGACGTAGGGGAACAAGGCTGTAAACCATATAATCTAATCCGAAGAGGTATTATAATGGCTCGTACCCTCATGAAAAAAAAAGATTCTATTATGTTTACATATCCACTTTGATTGATTCCTTTCCATATAATAAAGTAGACTAATATCCAAGTAAGAATGAGGACACCAAAAAGCTCCCATCGCATTGAACCAGCTGTAGAAATTACCGTTAAAAGTTTAAAGCTATTAATACCAAAAGCGGTTTTTATACTTAAACAAGAAACCATATCTAACCGTTATCTATGCCATCGGTGATTCCCAATACTCGTCGACTAAAATAGTTGTTTTATTATTAGGACATTCTGATAATCACTACATATCGTACCTCCAAAATTCTTCTACCGCCGAGACTGATCCGTTGTGTAAGACACTTATATTGGATGTTGGTAAAAAGCAATTGATTGTGTTCCATGGGTTCCCTGGAGTAGTGGAAACGCATTTTTAAAAGTCATTTTAAAAATTAGTGTTAGTGGACCGTTTAAAATAAAAAATAAGAGGTCATTGTTCATTTTGTACCGCAAGATTGCCATGGGAGACCTGGAAGAGCGGTAAATGAGGCAATCAGATAAAACAAAGTCCATGCAATGATGATGGAGTAGTAGATATCGATCAAAAACACAACGGTCTTGCGTATGCGTAAAATAATTCATCGGGAAAAAAAATTTATGAAAAATTATAAGGAAGGCTTTTTTACGCAGCTATATTTACCATGGTAGCGTATCCAACACCTACGATAAAACAGGATTTAGTAACGGAATAAAGCGGTGATTACAAAAAACTATGGCACTGAAATGTACACCTTTCATAATTGGTACCAGTTCAGCGATCAACGTCATGCCTCCAACCCCCAAATACTGTCCAATAGCTACTTCTTGATAAAAAATAGGAATACCGCAAAAAATCTAAAAACATTTCTTTGTTAGCTAAATTGTTTGATAAGGATGCCACGGAATGTTGTTACCATGGCAGTGAAGTAGGTGACCAAAAAAGTTCCTGGTTGTAGTCGAAACAAAAATCAACCATTAAATAAAATCCATAACAAATAAATATTAAACGAAAGTAGAAAAAGTACGGACAAAGGCAAAATCGTTGCCGCCTTACCACCGCCATTTTTGAAACACAGGTACGGAAATCTCCATATGTTTCCTAATCCAACTGATACACTTATGCACGAAAACAGAAAATCCCATTCATTGCTCCATCCTCCTCTTTCTTGTTCTTCGGTGTTCAACTTCTTTAGTGAATCGTCCATAGTAGTAAGATCGTTAGTTGTTTTCACGCTAGTTAGTGCCGCTTCTGCTGCGCTAGGATGTTCTTCGATTTCTGTTTTTTCTATTTTTTTGTCCTCAACATTGCAGTCTAGGTCAAAATTTGTGCCTCGAATATTTTCTTTCTCTATATTTCCACTCTTAATGTCGTGGGATAGTGAAAGACATCCATGCTGCTTTGGATGAGAAAGTGATTTTATTTTAAAATCCGACCCTTCACGCCCTTCATTTTGTCTGCTTGCATTCTGCAATTCCGAAGTAGATTGGTTAAATAGTTCGTTGTTTTGGACCTGAATTATATCCTGTTTATCATCAATAGCCAAACCTTTGCTTGTTTGACAAAAATTGGTCTCGCATTCTAAATTTGGCTCCGTAGCTTCCGAGTTACTCACTTGGCTTTCCATTTTAGACGTAAAATGGTTCGTTTCCAGCAAATCAGCTTGTTGATTGAATTCTTCACCTGTAGCGATCACTTTAAACGACAGATGAAGCTCAGGTTCTCTTTCTGGCTGATCTAGTTCAATATCACAACATCCTTTAGTTTCAGGAAAATCCATTGCAGTCCTGCAGATGTTATGTCAAAGACTTCTCTCCAGCAGGAATCTATGTAAAAAAAAGGAATTTTCTAGTACGGCAGAACGACATAAGAGAAGGGGACACTGCGTCTATTATCCCTCACTGGCGACCTCAGTCTGTTCGAGCTTGTTGGTGCACGCCGATATTGCCCTGCCAGCCTACCACCGAATATACATATGTAAGACTTTGAACAGCGTAAGTTGCGGTCAATCCAGAAAAGGCGTTTTACACTTATCTAATATCGATGCACAGGTAGCTTCTAGCTAGATACCTAGAACTAGAAAATTTAAATAATAAATAGGTTATTGGTCTTTACCCTGAAAAGAATTCAGCTATATTGTTTAATTTGTATTTGTTTCTTAACAATGGATTTGTATTGTTTGATCAGAATGATATCATTTTCTCATTGTATTGCGCCGTGCAGTGCATAATGTTCTTTGTGATATACGGTTTTGCTTTTGAAATTGTATTCAATTTATTACAGCAATGAATCATTCATAAACGTCGTCTTGTAGCATTGTTTTGTTTAGCATTGAGCAATGGGGTTATCTAGTGAGAACAATATTGAGCTGGGAGGGGATGACGAAACCAATTTTCAAAAGCAGTCGTACTGTTGTTTTGGCATTACAGAACCGAATTAAGCGGGGTCGATACCTAATAGCATGCCAAAGATAGAACTTTTTTGGTTTCACGTAAGTAGTAGTACAGGGTAGTGATAAATAAGGATGCCAACGGCTCACATGAACCGACAATTTTTCCCATTGTACCATACCTAGACAAACAAAAAAATTGCAAAAACAGATTTTAAAAAATGAAATAAAAAAATTGTAAAACAACAAAACAAAATACACAAACCCATACACAAGAAAAAAAAAAAAAAAAAAAATGGAAACCGAACCGAACCGTCCAGAAAGAACAACAATGCGATTCCGTTTCGCATTGTTTTGATAGATTTTTTATGTGGTTGGGGTTAAATAATATGCACGTAGGTAATTGTCACTTGCTGAGCAGTGTTTTAGGTTAAACTTTTGCAACTTCAATGGTAGATTAACAAAATGAAGATGTCTAGTTATTTAATTGTTGCAACAAGAATGTACACAAAATTAAGTTTTTTGAAATTCCTTTATTGGTTAATTTTTTTTCGTTCCAGACATTGAATCTTTCGTGTTTCATTACTCAATTGCAATGGTCTATATTAATGCAGTGGTCTATACATAATAGAGTCAATTTTTTATGCTACACTGTAAAAAAATAGGCGTCCCAAAATGAGGCAGGGAAAATTTCCTATTCTCGATTCCGCCGATTAGGATTATATTTCATTTTAGGTAATGGCTCCCTAAAACCGCTAGATAGAATTAACAATTTTTAAGTACTTTCGTTTACTAAACTTAGGTTGATTTTAAAACTCCTTTTGTTTTTTTATAGGACTTGAATCACAAGAATTGAAATTAGCAGGCTCATGTTTTAACACTGGACAATTTCAAGTGTTCATTATGAATAATTTTCCATTATGCCAGGATAAGATGCATAGGGTAACTGAAATTTTTTGGACAGAATTGGATACATTTGCAAAAGTATGAATTTGTAAGCTAATTATTTTATCGGTTTATATTGATTTCGTAAAGTTTAACTGACATACTTGTTTGGATATATGGTATATCAGCTGCTAAACAAATTCGACACCCCAAAAATTCCAAAAGTGGTTCTTGTGGTGTGTGAATGAAGGTTTTAAGTTTTTATATATATGTGTCAACAAAATAGGTAGAACACACCTGCATGCTCTGATAAAGAAGCTGCATAATATTTGGCACGACTAAAAGACGTTCTATATAATCGCCTAGACCTTCTGTTAGTCCGGACAAGAGATCAAGTACAGCAATCATGAAGTCCTTGTCAGTTGCTTAAAACTGATCGGATTGCTGCATACTAGCCTGTTTATTTATTGAAAAAATAATAATTGTTAAGGTAGTATTATTACTGTAAGAATTAGTTGCTGAGACTAATGCACGTACAATGTGCTGATTTAGTGTCTGCTACACTAAACGTAGCGGCGAAATACTTGTTCGCGGTAGGGCAGAAATCCAGACCGCAATGCTGTTGCTACACTGGATGAACACTAAAATGAGACAGAGAAAGTAGAGATTTTCAATGAGAAGACAATTAGACAGCAATGCGGTACTTCAAGTAATGGAAACAGATCCTTGTCTTCGTCCTTTAGCACGTCCCACTTCGCGATTAGGGGTGGCGTTCGGAGATTGATGTAGTCAAGCTTGTTTAAATGGTGGCCCCACAGAGTCTGCTATAGCGTGCCGATAGCGCCGTAAAGAATGGCATGTACTCTTTTGGGCGAGTTACGAAGCCATACTTGACTCGAGTAACTACTTGCAAGGACTTCATGATTGCAGTACTTGATCTCTTGTACGGACTAACAGAAGGTATAGGCGGTTATATTGAACGTCTTTTAGTCGTGTCAAATATTATGCAACTTCTTTATCAGAGCATGCAGGTGTGTTCTACCTATTTTGTTGACATATATATAAAAAATTAAACTCTTCATTCGCACACCACAAGGATCCCATGCCTGAGTTTGCCAGCCGTTTGCTTTGTTGGTTGATTGATAAAAGCTGGGTTTCAACGTGTTCTATCATGGTTGTGTATGTTAAAAATTGAGTAAGATTTGATGAGATAAATATATCACAATGTACAATGTGTAATGTAATGTGTTTAACATTTTGTCATGTCATTTGCCGTGATCTAATTTTTAATAAAATAATTTTTTTCAACGAGAGTTCAATTTTATAACGGACATTTTTACGTATGGTCATCTTTAACAAAGCCTTTTCATGTTGAATCCAAATCTAAAAGGCCTTTCCGAAAACGATTTAAAACATGGTCTAAATTCTTTTTTATTTTTTAACTACGTTTATTTAGAAAAGAGAAAATATATTTGAAACTCTTCTTTGCTGTTGTAGGGACGTCCTCAGGATCTTGTCTTGGCACATCCATCGGGCTTCAAATTCTAATAGCCGACGGACATCCATGGAACAACCGTTATGGGGGCAAGATATCTAACGGATGTTCCGATCACAGTCGGACATCCGACGGCAGAGATGTGCTATGTGGGTTGTTGTTATACTTCTACTCATCAGTAACGTAACGTTCGGTAGCTCTAGCATACAGCTATAGCCACACTCTATTAATCAAGCTTTTGCTTTTAAACTTCAAATTTACTATAACTTAGTTACAAATAAAAAACAAAACAAAAACACTAGAAAAATGAAGTAAAATTGGAATACACAGAAAACCAAATTAATTGTTTTTATTCGGAAGCCTCTGAAAAAGTGGAGAATGAACAGCACCTGTGATCTCTTCTCCTCGCCTTTCTCTGCCCTTACCATAAATTCCTTGTTTTTTCAGAATCCATTCACCGGTAACTACAACACTGCACATATCTTCATAAGAAATATTCTCACAGAACTCAGATTTTCTTTTTAAAAGTCTCCTCTTTATACTGCTTTTTTCTTCACGTGATGAATTGAAATGGAGTAAAATGGTATGGTCAATTTCATTAGGTGGTTCTATTATAGGCTTTCTTTCCAGATCTTCGTCTACGACATCTACAAATGTATACATTCTATAAAAGAAAAATTGGCATTCAATGAAAGCTCTTCAGACCTTGTAGCAAAAATATACTTAGAGATTAGGTCATCTAATTGTTGGGTGTAGCAAGATTCAGTTTCAAAAAGAGGCAGAACGTTTTCTGGAAATTTCAATGATTCTTCATCAGACTTTCGTTTTTTTCCCATCCTAAAAAATTTAATCTAAAAGAGAAATGCAGTTTTTTTAGAGCATAAGAACAAATACAACAAACATCTTACTGGAATTTGTTCGCTAGCAGAAGTACTCAAATTATTTTTATTTATGGCGATTTCCAATGGGTGCCCTAGAGTTGACCTAGGGCTATTTTTTGCCCTAAGTATGTTCCAATGGACTGACGGGGCAACTTTTTTTCAGAGCAACTCTGGGTTCTTGTGTTCCAATGGCTGCCCTAAATTTTTAGAGTTGCCCTAAAACTGCCCTTTCGGGCGCTCGCAAAAACTGACTTTTTTTTTCAGTTTTTCAAACCCTGAACGGGGCACTTCCTAGCAGACGAATTTTTTATTTTTTTGCAGACGAATTCTTTGTTGTTTCTTGTTTGTGCTGTATTGTTGTTTTACATAACTTGCTTTATAGTGAGGAGACTTACTACAAGGAGTGTCCCGATTCAAAAAATGAGGATGGATTAAGGGTCCTACATCAGGTAAAGTATTTTTCATTGAATAGAATTTTTAAAAATTTGGTAAGTTGCAGTAGCGATTCGGGAACGATCTTGGCTCAAGATGATGGTTCACTGGATATTTGGAAGACGTGGCGATGCAATACCCTTGTCAATGACAATAGTACAATCAGATTCATAATTATCATCTTCCTTATTTCATGTGATCATTTTCATTTATTTCACAGCCTCCATATTCAAGGGCAGCAATATTGTTGTGCTTGCTGTCAAGCCAAACTTATTCCCTGATGTTAGGGATTTGAACAAATGTAATGGACCAGAAAATCAGTTAGTGTTGTCTGTAATGGACGGGATCACTATTGAAGAACTTGAAAAGGTAATAGAACACTGCTGGAAAATTAAAACCTTGATCTTATATTTTTTGTGCACGCAGGGGATTTTTTCACAAGGTGCTAATCTTAAAGCCATAATTCACGTGATGCCCAATACTCCTGCTTTGGTGGGTGCTGGTTGTGCAGCTATTTCATGCCATCTATATCATTCAATATTTGACTACTAAATTCTTTTTAATTTTAGTGTACTGTCTCAAGGAGCATGCATCTTCCAAGCATGCTGATGCAACCATCAAAATCTTAGCAAGTGTGGGAATTTGTTGTCAGGTGACCGAGTGTCACATGGACGCTTATACTGGATTGTGCTTGAGCGCGCCAGCATATGTAAGTGAACAGTAATGTCCTCTTTTTCTTTTAAAGCAAGAAATGCAGTATAGTAACGCAAAAGGCAACCGCCGTCGTTAAGATTCTCATCAGACTCGATTTAAAAGGAGCCCACTCGTTTTAATTGTTTTCCCGTCTCGACATGATTAGGTCTATATGGCGATTGAGGCCCTCTCCGACGGAGCCGTAAACATGGGAATCCCTCGACAATGACCTACCGTACCTGTTACCGCGCACTGTACCGCGCAAACGGTTTATGGATCGGCCGAAATGGTCCTCGATACCAAGCGTCATCCTGGATCGTTGAGAGATGACGGTACCTACATTTAAAAAAAAAATATGCTTCATGGTTTCCTAAAATTTTTCCTTTTTCTTTTCCCAATAAAATGATGTATGAAAAAGTGTGCTCGCCTGGAGGGACTACTATTTCTGGCGTCCATGCCCTGGAGAAGGGAGGATTCAGGAACGTCGAGACATGGATCTTCTCAATGCGCTTATCTAAAGATACCAAATTATTTCGTCTATACTGATCTTTTTCTTCCTCCATGTCTAGGGGTGCATTGATCGATGCCGTCGAGACGGGGACCAAACGGGCTCAAGAACGAAGCGTTCACAAATAAGAGGATCCATGATCTGACCACAGCTGTTGCTTCCACCTAGTGATTGTTAAGCTTTCAAAATGATTATAATTTGTTATACAACATAGAAAAATCAAAAACATATTTGCTGTTTTCGTTTGATGAAATTGTTAGAGAAACAATAAATGTGTTTACAACTTTAAGTATATTAATAAACACGATTTTTTTTGCTATAGTTTAAAATTCTTTTCCATTAAAGTAATTCATATGGGAAACACATCTCTATAGTATCATTAAATGATGTAGAAATTTCACTCACTGTGAGATACATCGTTGGCATCCAAACAATAACACAAACAGCAAGTCTCTGCCTTTTGGGACATAGTTGCTAAGCCTGCATTACACGATGAGCACACAAAACTTGAAAATTTTAAAAGGACAATATTTGTTTTCTTTATTATTACAAGTACAAATAATCGGAAACTTCCTAAGAGATTCTAATTGAATAAAAAATATATCGTCGGAAGACGATAAACTTTCCACAATTATTAGCATAAACAAATCTACAACCATTCCACACAAAAACTACAACCTACACTTTCAACACCTGACATTTTTTGTTTACAAATATGCGTTACAAGAGCATCTGCTTGCACCAAGACAAAAAAGTATTCCAATGGACTCAAAACCTGGCAATGCCCTGGTTTGAGTTGGTTTTTTGCCAGGTTTTGAGTCCATTGGAATACATTTTCACACGAACGTGAAAAACTTTCAGCCTATTATGGCAATCCGTCAGGCTAGTAGCGAGGCAATATGTAGTAAGGGAGAGCGGACCCAAACTGGACACGTACCAATTTGGACAACCGCAATAACTCGAAGGGATATTAATAAAATGAAATTTAAAAATTAGTGTGTGATGGGAAATTCCATTCCACACTTAGGGCAAAAATTTCAAAAACATACTACAAATATTCGTGTAGTTATCTAAAAAATAGAAAATACAGCCCTTTTTCTGATCTTTTTCGCTTCTACAATTTTTCATATCACGTGTAAACCCCTTAATGCAAAATATCTTTGGTTATACTAAAAAAAAGCTAATTCTTCCCTTTTCAATTCCCTGGCTTGTTTTAATTTTTAGAATAAGTAGTTTAATAATTATAAGCGTTTTAAAAAATGTCATTCTGGTGGGAGATACTGGACACAGTTTTGGGGGTGAAATCGGACACAAACGATATTTCTGGGGCGGGGCTTAGGTTGCTTAGTTACGGGAAAAAGCCGTAAACAAAGGCAGCAACAAGAGAGTTTCGAAGTGTCGTCTGCTATCTTCTACTGCTAATGGCAATCGATAATAAATAAATCGTTGATACTTAACAAGCCCCTCGTATTTTAATTTTTTTCAAGCTGCTTTGTCCATTTCACCCCCCCAGTCAATCATTAACGAATTTCGATATAATTACATTTAGTTTACGGTATTTTTATTACATACACAAATAGTCTAATGAAATCCCAACGTCACACTATTTTTTTCCAAGTGTGTATTTTCAATATATAAAGTTTTAAAGACCATGTCTAATGTGGTACACCGCATGTCCAGTTTTCTCCCCTAAATTTTTTTTTCTTTTAATTTTTTCGTTTTTTAAAAATGTGTTTACGCCTAAACTACTCAACCAATTTCAATGAAAAAAACTAAACATAAAGTTAAGTACACTTTACAATACAATATCTTTCGAAGCGCTAAAATCCTTTTATTTTCCGAGATAATGACAAAATAAGTTTTTTGTCCAGTTTGGGTCCGCTCTCCCCTACAGTATGTTCCAAAAAAATGCGACTACCAGTTATTGGTTTTAGCGCGATATGAAAAATAAAAATAAATAATTTTACAGTTAGTAATTTTTTTCATTTCCTTACAAAAATTTGCAAAAACAACATTTATATCTGTAATTTTTAGTATTTCGTCCAAAACCCATTGACCCCAACGACTAAGTTTAAGCGCTTTGGCATAGAATTGGACAGTGTCTACCAATAGTCTGGTCGCACGTTATTACGCAACTAATTTTCTCGGGCGTGATCAAAAACGTCGTCCGCTGTAGTGGCCTGTCATAATCCGCTCGTCAAAAACTTTAACGATATCACCCCACACATTTTAAATGGGGTTCATGTCCGCTTCCTGAGAAGGCCACGGCAGCAATCCAATTTGGGGATGCTCCCGAAACCATTGGGTAACGATTCGGGCTGAGTGGATAAGGTATTTGTCCCGAACAAAATTAACTTGTTGTTCGCCATAATGTGGGCGAACCGACGGAAGGAGTTCATTTTACAGAATATCAGTATACGTTTCTTTCACAAACCGGCCATTAAATTTTGTAAATGGAATGGCTCCAGCGATGGCCGAAAAGCACACGCAAACGGGGACGGTTTTTCTTCCGCTGCTGTCATAGACTTGAACATGTTCGCGATTGAACCTCGTTCCATTTTGCCTATACGCAAAAACTCGGCCGCACTCGTCACACCTAAGAGTAGGAGATTAAATATATTTATAATAACCTCGCATTAATAAAAACTATTAACTATGGTAACGGAAAATGTACAGTACCCACCAAATTAATAGGCACACCTCCTCCATTTACGTTGTAACGAGCCCAAAGGCTATCCAAAGGAAGCCACACCTTCTACATCCCTCAAGCGTTTCACAGGTGAAAGTGAACGTATCTCCTACCACTTTACCTTCATAATTTGTGTTCTGTAGTAGTGTAAATACTGCATGTTTTGTAACTTGTAAGTCGGAATTGTTTCGGCAATCCACTGAAAATACACGAGTTTTCTTCGGCCTTCTTTGGCCAGGCGATCGTCACTTTCTTCTTGAATACGCTCACGCATAAAACGAGAAGAAGTTGAGGTGGTATGATAAATATCATCACCCGACTCTAGCCACGAAAGAAAACGGACAAATCGGAGTGGGTAACCGTCTCGATAGCGCGCATAACCTAAATGATTCCTTAAAAAAAAAAAAAAAAAAAAAAAAAAAAAAAAAAAATAAAAATAAAAAAAAGAACCCCTATAAGAAAATGATAATTCACCCAAAAAAGGGTATAAAAACAGAAAATGGAACATATTAAATCCATGACAAACCTGTTAGCAAATTAAGAACAGAGAAACAAGAACATAAGAGAAAAGAAAAAGCAACGTGAAGATCTTTGAATGAACAAGAGTTTGCAAAATACGAAAACTAAACTCTTCCCAGTGTCTCAACGGCATAAATCCAGCAAAGTTTCACAAAACATAGTGTGCAACACATACCATTCACTCATCTCAAAATGGCAAATAATTTCATTACCAAAGTTTACGAAAGGTAGCCGGTGAAATAGGACTGAAACGAAATAGGACTGGAGAAATAGGACTGGAAATTGGAGGAGAATCGAACACAAGCCTACCCGTGTCACAAGTTAGAGCGCTACCGATATGGTAAGACTTGCTTATTAATCGTTGCTGATAGTTGTATGAGCAAGTACAACATGAGTGCAACTGGAAAAGTTATTTATGCACTAAAAAGTAAAAAAAATTTAATAAATATTTCTGGTGTGGCCGTTGTAGTATTTTGTTAATTGAACTATATTAGATATAACATATTTAATGGTCCCCTGCAATTTAAATTAAAATAGGATAAAAGGTAAATTTTTGGTGAACCATTTAACTTATGAGTTAACACCATCGGCTTTTTACAAAGGGAAATGGATATAACCCGACGGTCTTACGCAAAATGTTGCCTACCGGATTGGAGGCATATCGTTCCTACTGGAACAAAATAAAATAAATAGGACTATTCTTAGGAGAAATAGGACTGATGCCGAGGAGAAATAGGACTGATGCCGAGGAGAAATAGGACTGATGCCGAGGAGAAATAGGACTGATGCCGAGGAGAAATAGGACTGATGCTATGGAGAAATAGGACTGTACTAAAAGTTTTAAAAAATCAGTCCTATTTCTCCGGTAGAAATAGGACTGGAAATTTCCAGTCCTATTTCGTTTCAGTCCTATTTCACCGCCAATCTTACGAAAACGAAATAACTATCATCCCTCAGAAGACGAAAAATATATACGAACTAATCACTATCAGCGACACCGAAAGTGAGGATAATCAACAGGTCTGCAGAGCAAAAGAGAGTGCGAAAAGTGCGGATGAGAACAAGAAAATAGTGCGATACATGGGATGGAGCGGAATAGAAACAGAGAAGAACGACTTTTTCGGATATGAAGGAAAACTGAATGACAGCAGTGAATCAAGTGAAAATAAGAACGAGGGATTAACGGCGTATTTTGGACTAGCACCCGATACGGAAAGTGACTATAGTGTTGATTTTATATTAGGATATGACAGTGACACCTATCTTCAGTGTGAACCTCCCAGAAAATGCAACAAGCCGGACGATCAACAGAGGGAAACAGAAGCATGTAAAAACTGTCGCATGAAAACGATAGCATCCATATATGCAGCCCGAGCAGAAAAAATCCAACTGCGGAGACAAGCCATGATAGACTTAGAAAACGGTAAACTTTCATTAACGATGATGGGAGCCCCAATGCAGGTAATAAGAAGGTGCATCCAAAATAAATTCAAAACGCAACAGGGTTGGCCAAGACAGAAGATGGCCACATTCCTCAATGAAAGATTCGAAGAAGAACAGACGCTACTCCACACAAGCGTACGAAGATGTAAGTACGACATTTCCGATCTTTTACTATCCTAACTAGCCGAAAATGATCTACTGTTACTACGAATACTGAAGCATAACAACTGCGAATTTACAGCTCGCAACTACAACGGAGAAACTCCCTTAATGTTGGCAATCTCACACGAAAACCAAGAATGTGCGAAGTTAATATCGACACCAACTAACATCGACATTACAACACCAAGCAGCAGAACCATTTTGCATTATTTAGCCATGTATGGCCTAGAAGACCTTCCAAGCCAAATTGGCGCAAAAAGAATCATCAACATCAACCAACAAGATGATTCGGGCGAAACCGCCTTACACGTAGCATTCGGATTCAACCGACTTGAGATGATGGAGATATTGCTTCTACACGGAGCAGACGCAAGAATAAAAAACTGCCAGGGACACACGGCTGCATCGGATTCACCTTTTAATAAAAAAGTGCAAGCTATATTCAAAGAATGGGAACAAGAACATAACGGTAGTTCCTTGACAAAGACTGGAAGAAAAGAACAACCACAATACCGCCGCGAGAAAAACGAAAAAGCTATAATCAACAAAGCCGAAATACCGGGTCGAAAGAAAAGCAAGAATAAAAGACGAAAAGAAAGAAGACAATACACCAGCAACTTTATTAAAATCACCTGCAATTCTTTTTCTTAAATTTTAGGTGGAGGAACCAGTTATTTTATTCACCCATAGCAACAACTGTAGTCGGTGACGGAAAATGCAAATTGGAGGACCAATTCTTCTTATCGAAGAGGGGAAGGAATGTAACGAGCCCAAAGGCTATCCAAAGGAAGCCACACCTCATACATCCCTCAAGCGTTTCACCAGTGAAAGTGAACGTAATTCCTCCCACTTTACCTTCATAATTTGTGTCCTTTAGTAGTATAAATACTGCATGCTTGTAACATGTAATGCGGAATTGTTTCGGCAATCCACTGACAATACACGAGGTTTAGGAAACTTTACAATAGCAACAGAAAACCAATTGAAGAACCTTTTAAGGAAAAGAGAAGAAAATAACATAGCCGTTGAGAGAGAAGGAAAAGAAATAATTAACAAGCTTGAAGGTGAACGAAAACAACTAGTTTCAAGATTAGAAATCGCAGAGCAACAGATAAAAGAAGTTTTGGGAACAAACAAACAACTTCGGACAGAAACAGAAGAGACAAGAGAAATCCTTGAGAAAACCTTAACCGAAAAAGTCGGGCTACGAAGAGGCCTGATAGATACTACTACAAAAAATAAAAGTCTTGAAAAGGAGTTACAGGAGATAGCCATACAGGCAAGAGACCGAGAAGAAAAAATTAAGTATCTGGAAACAAGAATAAAAGAATTTAGGCAGCAACAGGTAACATTCGCCGAAACTGAGGACTTAAACGTTTCCAACGAACCAGGAGAGATAATAAAGCTAGTAAGTGAGATAAACGACCTAACTTCATTAACAGTAGGAGGAGACAAATCCCTCCACTACGAGTTAGAATCCGAACAGATCGCCGAGCTACAGCAACTCAACGACGACCTAAGAAACCGAATAAAGATCCAAAGCAATCACATCCTCCAACTAGAACAGAAGTATCAGGCTCTAGAAAACAAAATGGGACTTACACACGAAGAAACTCCGAGAGCTGACCACGACACAACGGATGCAGATGACACCAGTATGGCTACAACCCAGCCCATCGTGAAAGGCCTAGGAGAATTATTTTCGAGAGAAGATAAAAAGTGAATTCCAGTCTTCAAAGGAAAAAGTACTGATAAGCTAATAACAGAATGGCTGAAGGACGCAGAACATGTAGCACGCAACAACGACTGGGATGACAACCAAAAAATACGATTCTTCTCCGACAGACTAAAAGGTGATGTCCTGGAATGGCATGGAAACTACGTAGAGGAACAGAGTGACGAGCTAGACTACGATGAGTGAAAAAAGGCCATCATTGCAAGGTTCCAGGACGCTTATGACTTAGCAGCACTAAGGAAAAAGTTGTCCACACTAAAACAGAAACCTGAACCCATTCGAATTTTTGGAAAAGAAATTTATGCTTTAGTAGACACAGGAGCCGCAGCCAGTTTAGTTTCAGACAGCATCTTCTTTAACGTAAAGAAGCAGGAACAACTTAAACAAATTAAAAACACCCCTTAACCAATATTCAAAACGGTGGGTAGCCGATGAAATAGGACTGGAGAAATAGGACTGGAAATTTTCAGTCCTATTCCTACCGGAGAAATAGGACTGACTTTTAAAAACTTTTAGGACAGTCCTATTTCTCCATGGCATCAGTCCTATTTCTCCTCGGCGTCATTCCTATTTCTCCTTAGAATTAGTCCTATTTCATTTACCTTGTTCCAAGGGGAACGATGAGCCTCCAATCCGGTAGGCAATGTATTAAGTAACAGCGGCGGCTTATATCCATTTCCCTATTTAAAAAACCGATGGTGTTAACTCATTAGATAAATGGTTCACAAAACTTTTTTTTCTTATCCTATTTTAATTTAAATTACAGGAGAACATGAACTATATTGTATTTAATAGAGTTCATTTAACAAACTACTATTAGACATACTACAGAAATATTTATTACTTATATCGCACATTATTTGGTCATAACCAACTTTTCCATCTGAACTAATGTTTTACTATTTCATACATCTTTCGTTATATACAGCTCTTACATATTCTGATTTTGCTCTAATAATATTTTATTAAATGAACTCTATTAGTTTCAAAATAATTTATGTTCCCCAGCAATTAAAATAAAAATAGGATAAGAGATAAAACATTTGTGAACCATTTAAATAATGAGTAAACGCCATCGGTTTTTGAAAAAGAGAAATGGATATAAGCCGGCGTTCTTCGTTCCCCTTGGAACAAGGTGAATGAAATAGGACTATTTTTAAGGAGAAATAGAACTGACGCCGAGGAGAAATAGGACTGATGCCATGGAGAAATAGGACTGTCCTAAAAGTTTTTAAAAGTCAGTCCTATTTCTCCCAGTCCTATTTCTCCGGTAGAAATAGGACTGGAAATTTTCAGTCCTATTTCTCCAGTCCTATTTCGTTTCTATTTCACCGCCAATCAAACGGTATCAGGAGAAATACTAAAATCAATGGGAAAATTTGAATTTTCAATTATCATTAACGACAATCACGTTATTAATCATGATTTATTTATCATGGAAAACTTGAACGAAACTTGCATCTTAGGATTAGACTTTTTATCGAGCAACAATGTAAAAATTAATACCAGAAACAGGCAGATCAATTACGACCATTTTGGAATAGAACATAGCTTTGGAAACAACATACACCCAATATACAGCCTAACATTTGGCAAAGCAGGCATTCACATCCCACTCCTCCCAGACCGCTCAACAGAAAATAATGACAACAATAACCTTACAGAAGCAGATTACCGCAGCCTAGAATCTTTCTCACCAGACAATACCAAGAAATGTAAGCGGATTAGACAAACCCAAGAAAGTGAAATGAATAACATCTCTGACGAAATACGGATTAAAATGGAAATTCTATTGAAAAAACACGAAGCCCTATTTGCAGAAAAGGAATCAGATTTGGGTTTAGCAACTGATGTAAAGCATCCCATTAACATAGGATACAACGCCCCAATTACTCAACGATTACGCAGGACCCCAGAAGCATTAAAACTTATTGTCAAAACAAAAATCGAAGTGATGTCGAATAACAAGATTATTAGGGAAAGTAGCCCATTTGCAGCAGCAATTGTAATGGTAACCAAAAAAGATGGAGAAATGCGTATGTGCATTGATTATAGGGCACTGAACAAAATAACCGTAAAAGACAAATATCCTTTACCAAGAATTGACGACACCATTGATGCATTGAGCGGATCAGTTTACTTCTCAACATTGGACTTACTGAGCGTTTACTGGCAAATCGAGATAGAAGAAGGCGACAAACACAAAACCACCTTCATACGAATTTAATAGAATGCCATTTGGATTAACAAATGCACCAAGCACTTTTCAACGAGCAATGAATAACATCTTGAAATCAGTATTGTTTAAATTCTCATTGGTTTATCTGAATGACATCATAGTGTTCAGTAATAATATTACAGAACATGTGACACATCTAGAAACAGTGTTTAAGCTTCTTAAAGACGCAGGACTAAAGTTAAAAAGAAAGAAATGTGAATTCTTCAAGGAAGAGTTAGATTATTTAGGGTATATTGTCTCGAAAAAGGGAATAACGCCAAGTACGAAAAAGTTAGATGCCATCATCAAATACCCAACTCCCAAAAACGTGAAAGAACTGAGCTCATTTTTAGGTCTGGCTAGTTATTACAGAAAATTCATCCGGGCTTTTGCTGACAAAGCCCACCCACTGACAGTGCTCACGAGATTTCAGCCGAGTGGAAATGGGGAGAGGAACAAAGGGACGCCTTGATTGTATCAAGAACTGTCTCATAACTAGACCAATCTTAGGGTATCCAGATTTCACGCGCGAATTTATCATCTACGTGGATGCTTCAGGATACGGAATAGGAGCAGTCTTGGCTCAGATGCAGACTCTACCTCAATCGCGGATTCAGCGGAGTCCGACGTACAGGAACACCGTGAATCAGACGGCGCGGAAGTCTTCATAGCGTATAGCTCTAAACAACTGAATGACCGCGAGGCCAAGTGGTCAACCACAGAAAATAGGCTTACGCAATCATCCACGCAATCGATGTGTTTAGGACATATCTATACGGACGCAGATTCACCGTATTTACAGACCATAGACCTTTAGAATGGTTAATGAGCAAGACAGAACCCGCAGGAAGATTAGCTAGATGGGCACTTAAACTACAAGAATTTGACATCGTCATTGGGCCGGCCTGGGAAGTCGCACCAAAATGCTGACACCCTAAGTCGTATTCCCATAGTGCCACTAGCACGAATAGAAACAAGGGCAACGAAAAAAGAAGGTGTCACAAGAGAGCTTGAAAATATTCGAAAAGAAAGTGAAAGATTAAAGAACAAATTACACATCGAAAGATTAAGGAAATCAGAACACATAGAGAGAGAATATGAAAGTATTCAAAACGAAAGCGAAAGTTTCGAAAGAGAAAATCTTAAAAAGGAAGTAAGTTTTGAGAGAGCAATTGGAAGTGAAAGTAAAAGGTCTTGGAGGGAAGACAGATGGATAGAACTACAGCAAGCAGATAAATATTGCCAAAACTTAATAAAGAAAATACAAGAATATAGCTAGAACAGTAAAAATAGCAGATTCAAGGGCAAATTCATAATCAACGAAAAAGGTCTATTAACAGATAGGCAAGGAAAATTAGTAGTCCCTACACCGTTACATACAAGGATTTTATGTGCAAACCATGATCACACACACACACACCTATGTGCATCCATGTTAGCAGGTCATCTAGGGATCGAAAAAACAATGGCCAGACTTAAAGAGCAATACTTCTTCCCACACATGCGACACAATGTAATGGAATACATCAAAAATTGGCTAAAATGTGCAAAACGCAAAGCTGCGGGAGGAAGTAAAGCACCATTGCAACCTATGCCCTCAGCTGAAAGGGTGTGGGAAAGACTTGCGATGGATATTGTGGGTCCAGTTGTCCAAGTATCCAAGTTTCGCAAAGTAAAGTGCGCATTACAAAACCAACAATTCATCTCAAAATGGCCCATAACAACATCGCTCAAGACGAAAAAATGGAAGTAACCATCATCCATCAGAAGACGAAGAGAGTATACGAGCTAATCACTATTAGCGATAGCGAAAGTGAGGATAGTCAACGGGACTGCAGAGCAAAAGAGAATGCGAAAAGTGTGGGTGAAAACAAGCAATTAGTGCGATACATGGGATGGAACGGAATAGAAACAGAGAAGAACGCCTTTTTCGGAAAAGAAGAAAAACTGAATGACAGCAGTAAATCAAGTGAAGATGAGAACGAGTGATTAATGTCGTACAGTGGAATAGCACCCGATTGGGAAAGTGACTACAGTGTTGATTTTACAATAGGATACGACATTGACGACTATCTTCAGTGTAAAACTCCCCAAAAACGCAACAAGCCAGACGACCGACAGAGGGGAACAGAAGCATGTAAAAACTGTCGGATGAAAACGATAGCATCCATATCAGCAGCCCCAGCAGAAAAAATCTAACTAAGAAGAAAAGCCATGATTGATTTAGAAAACGGTAAACTTTCATTGTCGATGATGGGAGCTCCGATGCAGGTAATAAGAAGGTGCATACAACATAAATTCAAAATGCAACAAGGTTGGCCAAGACAGAAGACGGCAACATTCCTCAATGAAAGATACGAGGAAGGACATACGCTACTCCACACAAGCGTACGAAGAAGTAGATACGATATCACGGATCTCCTACTATCCTTTGAAGCGAATCCAGAAATATTATACCACGGAAAGACAATTGACCATACCGCAGCAGCCGACAACGATTTGCTGTTACTACGAATCCTGAAGCATAACAACTGCGAATTTACAGCCCGCAACACAAGTGGAGAAACACCGTTAATGTTGGCGATTTCACATGAAAACGAAGAAAGTGCGAAGTTGATATGGACACCAACAAATACCAACATTACAAGACCAGGTGGCAGAACCGTTTTACACTATCTAGCCATGTATGGCCTAGAAAACCTTGCAAGTCAAATTTGCGCAAAAAGAATCATCAACATCAACCAACAAGATGATTCTGGCGAAACCGCCTTACACGTAGCAGTCGGATACAACCGACTTGATATGATCGAGATATTGCTTCAACACGGAGCAGACGCAAGAATAAAAAACTGCCATGGACACAGGGCTGCATCGGATTCACCTTTTAATAAAAAAGTGCAAGCTATATTCAAAGAATGGGAACAAGAACATAACGGTAGTTTATTGACCAAGACTGGAAGAAAAGAACAACCACAAAACCACCGCGAGGAAAACGAACAAGCCATAATCAATAAAGCCGGAATACCAGGACGAAAGAAAAGCAAGAATAAAAAACGAAAAGAAAGAAGACAATACATCAGAAACTTTATTAAAATCACATGCAACTCTTTTTCTAAATTTTAGGTGGAGCAACAAGTTATATTTTTACCCATAGCAACAACTGTAGTCGGTGACGGAAAACACAAATTGGAGGACCAATTCTTCTTATCGAAGAGGGGAAGGAATGTAACGAGCCCAAAGGCTATCGAAAGGAAGCCACACCTTCTACATCCCTCAAGCGTTCCACAGGTGAAAGTGAACGTATCTCCTCCCACCTTACCTTCATAATTTGTGTTCTGTAGTAGTATAAATACTGCATGTTTTGTAACTTGTAATTCGGAATGGTTTCGGCAATCCACTGACAATACACGAGGTTTAGGAGACTTTACAACGTGTATTCTTTTGGCGCTACGGTGTCTCTTAAACTCCCATTGCTATTTAATGGATACAGGTAGATTTCTTTTTTCTGATCAAATTAGGTCGTGATCTACAATTCACTAACACTTTGTTTTTTTGTAGAACTTACCGCTAAGGCTCTAGGTCTTCGTTCACGATATGGGCACACCTGGTTTTTCCCCATAAGCGTAATGTTAAGACTGGGTTTTTCTAAATTTTAAATAAAATACTTAGAGTTGAGCTAAAAAAATTCTTTTTTGCCAAAAGATATAGCATTCGTTACTTGATATATATTTAATGTTATTTCTTGAAAATTTCAAAAATAATTTTTCTCAATACCCCTCCCTATCCTTTGAAGTTCCCCAACTCCCTCTAACTTTTGGACGGAAAGTGTACTTCACACTTGGTCACCAGAGGCGGTGCAATGCATTTTTTGCCGTTAATGTTTGAAATTGGGGGGAAGGCGGGGTTTAAAAAGCATAATGGCTATCAATCAGAGCAGGCAAAGTTTTTATGTCTAAGAATTCTTAATAAACAGTACAAAGAGTGAATAAAACTTTGCCTGATCTGATTGATAGCCATTATGTTTTTTAAAACACTTCTCTCTTTAAGTAGCCAATAGGTCATAGTTTCACCGGTAAAAAACGACATAATAAATGTGATTGGAATTTTCGAGAAAAAAGGATTGAAATTTCCGCAAACATGCTGTAATATCTGAAATTGTAAACCAAAAAAAATTTGCGCAACGCGCCCTAACCGAACTAATATCGCCGTAATAATGATCGTAGACTGGTCCTTAACAATCCAGTAAAATTTGTTACTACTGTAGGCATACAATAATTGGTACTGGAACAGGTTTTACTCAATTTTTCCATAAAATCCCATGATGCTAAATCTGGACATCAGACTATATAGATGGATCCGCGAAATAGGACATCACCCAATTTGGCAACAACCTAAGCCCTGTTCGCGCCCTTTATTGTTCCCAACGCCTTGGTATATGTCTTATGTAATGGCAATCGTCTGCTATTTGGCTACGAAGTACCGATCATTTGGCGGGAGGAAGAGCCATATCTCGACAGCCGTCAAATGGCCGAGAACCGTCTTCAGAGTTTGTTCCGTCGCTTCCAACGTCAACCAGAGTTTTAGGAGGATTATCGAGCAACCTTTCAGAAGACCTTCGACAAAGGTTACGCTTCCCGTGTTTCAGACCCATCCAATGCAAAGTACTTTTTGGGTAATCATGGAGTATACAAAGGGAAGGAACTCCGAGTGGTATATGACGCTGCAGCTCCTTTCAAGGGGAAATGTTTGAACGATGCCATCATAAGCGGTCCCGCATTACAGCCGTCACTAGCAGCCGTCGTTTCTCGCTTCCGAGAGGGAGGGATTGCCTGTGTTTCTGACATCGAAACTATGTTCAGCCGGTTCCGTCTGTCTGCTGGTGACCGAAACTTCTTTTGCTTCCTATGGCAATAAAAAGTCTCAATCGAACCCATCGTCTGCAGAATGGATCGATTACCGTTTAAAGCAAGTGCCTCCCCTTTCGTCGCCATTCACACAGTGCAACGTATTGCAGAAGATGCTGGAGGACAGAAAGAAGTTATCCGGGTGATCTAGGAAAGGACGTACGTGGATGGTTATCTAGGTTTCGCATCATCTATGGAAGAAGCTGTGAGGGAAGCTGTCACCGTCAAGGAAGATTTGAGCGATTAAGATCTTAATCTCCAGGGTTGGATTTCCAACACCACCAAGTTCCTGCGGCTGGTTTAAGGAAATGAAGTGTAACCAACCAGCCCTGTTCAGGCACAATCCCTTACCACTGAAGAAACCGGGAACGCGCTTGGAGTTATTTGGAACACCGTCAGTGATATGCTGGGATTTCAAGTGGCCGAAGAGAGTTACGAGACCCTTACTCGAGCGATGCTGGTGAGTAAGGTAGCCAGTGTTATCGATCCTTACGGGGTACGACATCGCCATGCATCGTGAAACCAAAAAAACGACTAAGAGCTCTAGGTCTAAAGGGCGTAGGGTGGATGGATGTCGTTGTCGGAGATTACAAAATATGGTGGAAGGGCTGGTTCATCGCGCTGAAGCAGCTCAACACAGTGGAAATGCCACGATGCCTGTTTCCTGATAAATCGCAGATAATCTCTCCGGAACTTCATACGTTCTGTGATGCATCTGAGGAAGCCTACATTACTGCCATCTATACCCGCAACCTCTATTCAGATGGACGCGTTCTGGTTCGACAAATCAAAGCCGCGAATAAACTTGCACCGAAAAAGACTATTTCAGCCCCGAAGCTTTAGCTGAATGCCGCCCTGTTGGGATCGAGTCTAACCAAGGCAGTCCAATCAACGCCTGAAACCAAGATAGTAACTCGTCGATTTTGGACAGATAGCAGTACCGTGCGGAATTAGATCAGGTCTACCGCTGCGTGCTATCAGATATTCGTTAGCGACCGTGTGAGGAGATTCAAACGATTATAGAACCGGAAGATTGGCGCTTCGTTCCGGGGCAAGTTGAGTCCAGCAGATATCGCAACTCGCTCCTCTCTCGAAAGGAAATTGATACCATTCATGTAGCTGAATGGACCCGAGTTCCTACAACGAACCGAAAACGATTGGCCTAATGATCTCCCATGGGTGGTGACCACTGAAGAAATCCGTTCCAGCCACTCTTATTCCGCCGCCGTGAATGGAGATTTGAACGAGTGGAAGAAAATCCAAGTGGAATCCAGTGACATTGCAGCACTTTTAAGACTTGAATGTGGATACTTGAGATTGAAAAAAAAATGTCAAGGAGAGGTTTACGCTGAAGAGTTGCCACGTATTCGGAAGAACAAGCCACTCCACTCCTCATCCAGTTTGCTTGTGTTGGCCCCGGTGCTTGGTTCGGGTGGGGCGTTACGGCTTGGGGGAAGAGCCGGCCGAGCAAAATTGCGTACGATTCCTTCTTATATTTATGTACTTGCTACGGACTTGCCAGAAATAGAACGGCCAAGCGTTGGGGAGTAGCGTTCACCTGTATGGTCACTCTCGCTGTCTTCCTGGAGCTCGTGCCCTCACTGTCACTGATTATTTCCTGCTGTCCCTGAGAAAAATTTATTTTGCTTTACCGGAAACCGGAAGTTATCCATTCAGATAAGAGAACCAACTTTGTTGGTGCCGAAAGAAGTTGCGCGAAGCGGTGGAGGAGATGTATGCAACCAAAGAGGTCCGAAGTTTTATCAGAGAAGCTGGCATCCACTGGACCTTCAGCCACCTCAGACACCACATTTTGGCGGTGCCCACGAGTCGCTAATTCGTTCTACTAAGAAAACGCTCTACAGAGCCTTAGAGCAGGAAAAAGGTGGTATGCGTCTTCCTACAGAAAACCTGCTCCGAACCCTTGTATATGAGGTTGCCGGCCTGCTGAACACTAGGCGACTGACCTATGCTAGCTCAGACCCAGCGGATTTTCGACCGCTAACCCCAAACGATTTCCTAAATCGAGCACCGACGGCATATCCGCCAGCTGGAGCCTTCGCTGACGCATCACCAAGAGACCATTACCGTTACCTCCAACGGGTCCTGGACCTCTTCTGGAATACGTGAAAGACTGTATAACTGCAATCGTTAGCTGCGCGGAGGAAATGGGAGACTATCAACCGGATTTCGAAGTCGGAGACGTAGTCATGGAGATCAACAAAGAATTTGGTCGTAGAGTGTGGAACATTGGCAATGTCAAGACTGTATTTGACGATGGATCGGCAAAATAGCACATCACACAATTTGGCAACAACCTAAGCCCTGTTCGCGCCCTTCGTTATCTATATATTGTAGCGAATGGTTTCTTGCTAGTTCAAGAAATGCGAGAGTGGCGTGGGAGAGAGCTTCAACGCCCGTTCTCAAAGAGAAATAGGATTAATGCCGAGGAAAAATTGGACTGATGCCATGGAGAAATAGGACTGTCCAAAAAGTTATTAAAAGTCAGTCCTATTTCTCCCAGTCCTTTTTCTCCGGTAGAAAAAGGAGTGGAAATTTTCAGTCCTATTTCTCCAGTCCTATTTCGATTCAGTCCTATTTCACCGCCTACCAAAAAAATAACTCAGGCTATCTAATGTACAAGGAACGAGAAAAAAAAGTACGGGTTAATTGGAAAATCTTTCGGAAATGAAACACCCTATGTCCGCTGTTAGGTAAGGAGAACCGGACGGCTTATGTAGTTTTCCTCACTGCAAACAACGTTATCAATTGCTCGTCTAATCATTCCATCATAACTTTTTTGTTTGAATTCATATTTGTAATTTTTTTGCACGATTACATGCTCTATCTATTGTTTTATACAGCTCATGTATAAAAGTTATATTTCATTTTACACAGTGTTTGGTTTTTAGCCCTTGACATTTTGTTACTGGCGTTTCCAGTCCTAGTATCTCCCTCCCCCCCGACTGATGTCCTTATTCCATGGGCGTTCCCGGGGGCGGAGGGCGCTTTCGCTGAGGTACCGCTTAATACACTGATTAATAAGGGAAAAATTAGATATAGATAATTTAAGATACGTACATTTTGTAATAAAAAAAACTATTTGCCACAAAACCATAGCTAAAGCCCTACATGGGAAGACGAAAATAATGAGTTCCGTGGGGCTTTTGTTGGGTGCTGGGAACAAATATGTTAACATGAAGACTAGTTTATTATTATTAAAATTGATATTAATGTTTATAGGAAAAATATTACTAAAATATTATCTTTACTAAATATCGCCTGAAGCAAGGACAAAACAAAGGACACAGTAACAAAGATTCCAATAATTATATTAAAATCAACCCATATTTTTATAACTATGCCAGGTGGTGAAAGCTGTCTGTTATGTAGGGTAGGAGCGCTTTTCACCAAAGCATTAAATGGATTAAGCAAAACTGAAATGTACAACTTGTGTAAAAACATCTGTGAGTAAAATTTCAATAATTATGGCGTGGCATCTGTTAAAGCGGAAGAGGAAAAAATAACCCCACAAAGCTACTAATAATGACAAATCCATTTTTAATTATTTTCGACCAGGAAAGACCTTTGTTTTGTGCGTCAGTGATTACCGAAGTCACTAAACCTTTTGAAATGAATCCAAGATTTTTTTTTATTTTGAACGATCGTGGAGGGCTTGCCAGTGTATAAACTATCATGACACGGCTTGTAAATAATAGAAAACGAGTCATCTCATCCATGAGTCATTTTCGGCCATTCATACGATAAATTTGCCTTTTATTCACTAGTTTATTCAGTTTATGCTTTCTTTTCATTTTTCGTTTTCTTAGTGTTGATTTATCCCTTTTCTGTTGGTCTTCCTTTCTCTATTCCTGTTCTTCGATGCGTTCAACCCACTTCTTTTTCCTTTGTGATTTTGATTTTATCCTGTTTCTTAATTGGTTTGGCAAGTAATTCCACATTGTCTTTTGCACCTATTGCTCTTAGTATTGTTTTACCTATAGTAATACAGAAAAGTAATAAAATATTTGAAAATCAAAGAAATTTTTTTTGTGTAACTTAAAGTTCACCTTAACACCTTCAGCTCTTTGCCGAGCACCTTAACATGGCTGTTTCTCTTCAATGCTTCTTGCCTTCTCAGCTTCACCTTTGCCTTCTTAGAATTTCAATTTTTCTTTTACTTTTTTTATGTTAATAATTGCTGCGTTTGGATCTAAAGTGTTTTTTTTAGAATGGGTGAGAGAGTAGACAGTTCCCTAAATCAAATTTGCTGATAACCATGCGGCCTTCACTGTAAAAATTGGCTTTGGCAGCGTACTGGTGGCTCAGAAATTTCTGTTTTGGCAGACTCTGTAAGATCAGATGTTAATTACACAGATGCTGCCTTGGTGGCTTGTGGAAGTTTTGGAATTTTGGATCTCATCCTGTTATTTTTCCTGTTTAGTTTTTTCTTCTATAACTTATATAACTTCTGTTTAAGTTGGTTTTCCATTTTATCAGAAAAACCCAGCTTTTCCCCTGACATTAAATGACATGGCATAAGCTGTCTGGCTTTTCTAAAATAAAAAGATTAACACATACCTATGAATTGTTAATATACTTGCAGCACTTTCACTTCCTCCTATTTTAGGAAAAAAAGTAAATTTTATCGTGAAAGCTTAGCTGCTAGGTGTTCTTTCAGATCTTCATGATTGGAGGTACGATTCCTGGTGTCAATTGTTTGGTTAGAACTATTGCGGTCAACAACAACCTTGTAACTATCGAGATCTTGAGCTGCAGGAACTGCGAGTTGGAATATTGGTCAATAAGCAAGATATGAAAAGGTCTTCTGAAGAGAGTTTGGTCCTCGCTTTTTATCACGCTCTTGATTATTTGGGTCCATTTTGTTCAAATTTTGTACTTACTTAATTTCAATAAAGTACTTGTTTTCCGCTTTACCATTTACCAAACTGCCTGTCATATGATAACCATTAAAATCAATTATTATTTACCTTGGTGCCTTGTTACGTACCTTGCTACTCCTTCAACATTATCACGCATCACTCCATAGATAAAACTATACAAATCTAGCCTATTCTTATTTTCGTTAGGCAAAGATTATTTCAATCATAATCTACACGCCAAAAAATGCCACAAACAATAGCGTCTGCTAGAAAGTTCTTATTTAAGCTCAAGTAGTGATCAAAACCTCCACCTGGGGGCAATATAAGCAGAATAAGTATCTAAAAAATCGTGGGAAGGGTAGTACAAATCTCTGTGTTATGGGCCCATGTTATTTTTCTTATGGGGATAACGAACCAGTGGTATTTATCTATGGCAAAATCATAGATAAAGACCTCTAGTTCGTTATCTGCTATGCTTTTAGCCCTATCCCTAATGACGCGGAAAAAGCCAATTACTCACTCTGGTTGTAGTGCCTCTCGCGGACAAAGGAAAGAACTACATGCATGAACGCCAATAGAAATAGGGTTGAGGGACTTGGCGGGCGTTGAAAACTAGTATATGTTTACATGTAGGCTAGTTCATTATTATTAACATTTGATTAATGTTTATAGGAATAATATTATAATCTTATGTCTTGTCTTCCCCTTATGCACATTTTTAAGGAGCTATTGGTTACCAAATTACACATCACATACTACACTGAAATTTAAGGAAGCTTTGCACTTTACGTTAACAAAGCTACTAATAATGACAAATAAATTTTAATGGTTTTCCACCATGAAAGACCTTTTTTATGAGTCTGTAAGTAATGACGTCACTAAACCTTTTAAAATAAATCCAAGAATTTTTTCCTTCAAATTTTCCACTATCATGGAAGGTATGCCAGTGTATTTTTATATAAACTATTACATGTCTTGCAGATGATAGAACACAAGCCAACATCGGTCATTCATACGATAAATTAGCCATTTTTCATTAGTTTGTTCTTTCTTTTCATTTTTCTTAATCTTAGCTTTCCTCTTTTTCTGTTCTCCGATGCGTACAGCTCACTTCTTTTTACTTTGTTATTTAATTTTATTTCGTTTCTTAACTGATTTAGCAAGCAATTTCACATTGTCTTTTACCTATTGCAATACAGAAAGGTAAAATTTTTTAGAAAAGTTAAAAACATGTTTGTCAAATTGAAAGTTTACCTTACCACCTTCAGCTCTTTGCAGAGAACCTTCCCATGCCTGTTTCCCTTCAACGCTTCTTGCCTTTTCAGCTTCACCTTTGCCTTCCAAGATTTTCACTTTTTCTTTGACTTTTTTTTTTAAATTTAATCATGGCTGCTTTTGGATCTAAAGAGGTGTTTTTCAGAATGGGTTAGGAGTAATTAGTTCTCCAAAATCAAATTTGCTGAAAACTAGGTAGCCTTCACTGTTGAAAATTAGCTTTCGCAGTGTCCTTATTGTTGTCGGCTCAGAAATTTCTGTTTTGACAAACTCTGTATGATCAGAGGTTAATGACACAGATGCTGCCTTGGTGGTTTGCACAAGTTTTGCAGTTTTGGACATCATCTTTTTATTTTTCCTTTTTAGTTTCTCTTCTTCAATTTATCTAAGTTCCGTTTCAGTTAGGGTTTCATTTTCTCCCTGAAAATAGATGATATAAGCTGGCTAGCTGGTCTTCCTTAAATATAAAGATTAACACATACCTGTGAATTATGATAGCTTAGCTGCTAGACAATCTTGCGGTTCTTTCAGGATTGGAAGCATGGTTCCTGGTGTAAATTTTTTGGATAGAACTATTGTGGTCAACACCAACTTTGTTACTATCAAGATCTTGAACTGAAGAAACACCCTGAGTTGGAATATTGGTAAATATGCTAGTAATGAAAAGAAATTGAGAAGAGTTGCTTTTTACGAGCGACGATGTCAATGGGTCCTCGCTTTTTATCAGGCTCTTGATTTTTTGGCTCAATTTTATTCAAATTTTGGTTAGACGACAGTTTCAAGTTCTTGTTTCCCTTTTTTCCATTGACCAAAGCTGCCTGTCATATGGTAACCTTTAAATTCAGTTATTATTTACTTTAGTCCTTCAACATTATAACAGATCACTCGATAAATCAAAATGTACAAACCTATACTAGTCTTATTTTCTTAAGGGAACGACATTTTCAAGCCAAATCTAGCTTCAGGACGCCACAAACTGCCACGAACAATGGCGGTTGGTGGAAAGCTACTTACACCTTCAGTAGTGATCAAAACCTCCACTAGATGGCAGTATAAGCAGAGTAAGGATCCAAAAAATCGTAGGAAGGGTACCCAAAATTTCTGCGTCAGCAGCCCATGTTATTTCTCTTATGGAGATAACGAACCAGAGGTCTTTATCTATGGCAAAATATTGTGTGTAACCATTTATTGAATTATATGGCAACGTTGTACTGCTAGCAGGCGATGTGGAATGCAGCTCTGTCACGTAAGTTTCCCAACTTCTAAACATTTTTATTAACAGAAATGAATTTTGTTATTTTGCAATAAAATATGACTAGAATTTGGAAGTGACCGACATGCCTGTACCCTCAGGTGTTAATGACATAACCCAAGATGCAAACATCAGGGAGCCCCTTGCTTGGGTCTAGTACAAAACAGATTTTTTCCTTCACAAAAGTTGGTTAACATAGCATGTGAATATCAGATTTGGCAGGATGAATTATTATACAGTAGTGGTAAGTGTACTTAAATTAAGAGATTTATAACAGGAATTCATTTTTTAAACCATATTGTTGATGACAGTGGATCAATGGTGTTGAATTATCCAATCACTCGGGAGGTTATTTGCCTTTTCAGGTAAACATCACTGACAATTTGAAATTTGGACACTTAAACTGGATCACTGTAGCTGTTAACAGGTATTCTAATATAGTTGAACGTGTTTCTATTGGTGACTATAAATAACTCTGTTTATTTAGACACTTTCATTCCATGGACCATCTCTCAGTGTAATTGGCAAAGAGTCAAAGAATAATTTTTAGAAGAGATATTTTCAGTTACCGAATGAAATTTAAGTGCAGATGTAACTCTGAACAACAACTTTTATTTTATTAGGGAAAATTGTTTTCCACTACGACTCTCGATGCTACCCCGCAGGTAACACGTTAAGAAATGCACGGTTCGATAAATTTCAAGGTACTAAACCTTATATGCTCTTTTTTCTTTTCCTTTCTCCATGCTATTGTGAGCAGCAATATACTTTTACTAATGTATATGGTTTCTTTACTTTAACTGTTATGATTTTAATAGTTACATTCAATTTCAGGAAAAGTTAACATATATTAGAATTATGTATAGATCAGCATTGAATGGTTTATGGAAGACTCATCATCTTATATCATTGGTTACGAATGAGTCGGAAATCAGTACAAGTACAGATGAACTTTCTATCATCTGAAGGCCGATGATAAAGCGGATATAACAAGAGATCATTTGTGGTTTAAGGTTTAAATTTCAAAGGTACGGCCGGGAACTCTCCTGCGAACCAACAACGATTATGAACGGGTTACACCACATGTGAAATAAGCCCACACGGCACATCTCCTTCCTGGGAACCACCTAAAAGGCTCTTAGCCTCCCCAGCGCATCAATCATACCGTTGAGATGTACAGAGGAGGGCCACAAGAGGCTGGAAAATTGTGGAGAAACATGCCAATATTTTCAATTCAAGAAATTGTTAGTGATATGCTCAATAGATCCCTCCAAGAAAGTAAGACTCGTGAGTTTTAAAGTACCACAAAAACATTTGGCTTAAGTAGAATTGTTAGATAATGTAAATTTTGGGGTTTACCATTTCAAATTAGAAATTTAGAATTAGGTAACGATAGTAGTATGAAATAGTAAAAAAATTATGCAATTGGAAAAGTTTGTTATGACCACTGTAAAGTGCAGTATAAGTAATAAATATTTCTAATAAATATTCTCTAATAGTATTTTGATAAATAAACTCTATTAAATACAATATAGTTCATGTTCTCCTGTAATTTTAATTGAAATAGCATAAGAAAAAAAGGTTTTGTGAACCATTTAAGTAATGAGTAAACACCATCGGTATTTGAAAAAACGGATTGGAGGCTCATCGTTCCCATTGGAACAATTTTAGAAAATAGGACTATCTCTAAATAGAAACAGGACTAATGCCTTGGTAAAATACTACTGACCTAAAATATTTTAAAAGTCAGTCCTATTTCACCGCCTATTCCAATAAAAGACAAAGTTTTCGAAATTGAATATACAATTTCCAATATTGTTTTTCGTTTAATATTCATTTATGTGTTAATTACATTCAATTCCTATAAAACTTATATAAACCCACTGGGTATATCGAAGAAATGTCACACAATTTTTTTCATCGTGGGAGGTTCTAGGTACTAGCTGAGGAGGATGTAAGAGGGACTGAAGAGCTTGTCAGGCAGCTACGAGGCGACCAAAAAGAAGGTTCTAAGAGAAATTTTGGATGGTTATGGAGAAGACTGAGGAGGAAAGTAGGCAGTTCTGCAGAGGTACTGAGGAGCCCGTCGTGCCGTGTGGGAGGTACTAAAATATTACAAACACGAATAAATAAGTTACTTAGCGTTCTTTCTTCCCAGTTAGCAGGCGGCCCTAACTTACCCTTCTAAAAGATGACGATGGTACTCCAGGAACTTTGTGACGACGTTAAAATTACGTAGAAGCTCCTTCCTCATAACAAGATAAAAGCGCATTGGAAAAATGAAACCCACACCAAAAACTCCATCCTGTTTACGCTCCGATCTCGATACCAAGCGAATAAAGTAATTAAACCTGTTCAAAGTAGAAAAATTAACAATAATTAGCAACTTCCTCTTTTCCAGTTATCCAGCCATGAGCTACTTGAATAATTGGTTCAGGAGCTTCGAAGTTCCTTCCCACTGGTGATCTTGTTGTTAACTGTAAGAGATGTATTTTGTGACTGAATGCCCCTTGCCCTCTCTTGCGAGACGGCCAATAGGCCTAGGGCGGGGCTTACATACAAGAAAATGTACAATGGTAGCCCTCTATCGAGGACCACCCAATTCAAACACATTAAAACGGCTGGGCAGCCTCGTGCGGCGTCCAGACCGCGTCGTCTGCTGTTGGGAACTCAATATATTCCCAACAAATATCTTGACGTAACTTACGTTTCTTAAGTTATATTTATATAATAATTTTCATAGTTATCAATTTATCAAGGAGTACTTCACCACCCACCCGGAATTCCCATCGAGGAACGAAGAAAAAAGTTAAAAAAGTGAATATGGACATCTTTTAAGGGATGGTGATGCTAGGCCTGAAAACACCAGTAAGCAAATGTCAAGTGCAAAAATACAAATACTGTGTAAGCCAAATTACTTTTCTATTAAATGAGCTCTATAAATCAATAGATAGAGGATATAATTGTGCAAAAACATTGCGAATATTGTTTAAAAACAAAAAAGTTATGATGGAGTGACAAGAAGAGCTTTTGATAACGCTATTTGAAGTACAGAAACCAATATAAACCGTTCGGTTTTCTTCTTACTTAGCGAACAAATATTGGTTCTCCAATATATTGAAAAACTCTTCATGCTGGAGAAATAGGACCTTCAACATGGAGAAATTGGACCCAACGAAAAATGGTTGGAAAAATGGTCCTAAATCTCCGGATCCTAATTCTCCTGGTCCTATTTCTCCGGCAACCAAAATTTCAGCAGCTTCCTCACTTTCAATAATCCATGTAAAAAAAAATGCTTGGGTTCAAAGGTATGTTTAACTTTTTTTATAGGAAATTACTTATTACATGTCGTACCTAAAGATTTTTCAGTTGCTGATTTGGTGATCAATCCGGCAGGTGTAATTTTATAGTTATCGAGCCTTTTTGTTTTCCTCGGTCGCCCGGCTCTTGGCTTGAAGTTTGGCAGCTTAAGTTCAGCCAACTTAACATCTTCGATTTTTCGCTTTTCCGCCTGACCGTTGCTACTCGGTCAACTGGAGCTGGATCAACTGTCACATGAGCGGTAGCAGGAGTTTCAGGACACGCAAGAGTGTCCATGAATTGGCGGAAAAAATCATCATCTTCCATTTCGGTAACTACTTCGTGTAATAGGGAATCCGTTGAATCAACTATGAACCCAATTTGATGAATCATTTTAGGATCTTCGCTTATTATAGTGGCAAATTCTGGAATAGGCTGACCATCTGAAACGAAATAGTAGAATTTATTTAATTGTTTAAGTTATATAATTACACTAATAAACGTTTACCTTCAACTATAGTGACGACTTTTAGGCTTCTTATTGCTTCGTGAAGCTGTTGCATTAAGCGAAGATATCCCTTAAACTCAGGCAGAGGCAAATCTTGCATTGTATTTGCGAGCGAACGTGCCAGTAAGTTCGCTTCGCAAAACATTGGTTCTTTGGTGTAGGACGTTTTATTAAAATTTCTTCTGGAAATCATCGGAGAACTAAAGTTTTCAGGTGACGTGTTTTCAGGATAATCTTCCTATCAAATAAGTAATTGTTGTATTGATAAAGTTGACGATGATTGTATTCAAAATCATTTTACCGCTTCGCTTGATTCTTTAAGCCACCGTTGATTGTATAGTTGCACAGGTATCTCTTTTTTTTCTTGCAGGGCAACGAAAAGAATGTGACGACAGGGTAAACCAAACCAGAGTTGGGAGTGTCTCGGAAACTTCAAGTAGTGGAGCATGATGTAATCTTGTACAACGAATGTTCCTGTAATTAACTTTGAGGTTACGTTTAAGAAAAAATTATCTTTTTTCCCAATATCGTATATGCACTGTAGGATGTCTTTGGCAAATAGAGTTCGTCTTCAACAAGCTTTGCTGTATAAGGCGTGAGCATTTCTAACACTCTGCACAGGATGGGATGCGGCATTCTCGTAGCGAACTTGATGCTACACGTCAATGTCCTTTTATTCCGGTTATCATGGCGTAGCAGAACTATGTCTAGAAGAATTGGTACGAGTTATGGGAACCGAACGTGTCGATGTTGTAAGTTTCTTTTTATTGTAGAATGGAATCTGTTCAAAAAATTAATTTTTAAACATTTCTTTTTACAGGAAAAAATCGTAATTATGTAGAAAAGGCTAATACCTTTCAAGGCGATTCGTAGTGTTATTTCCCATGCCGAAGAGAGAAAGTCGGTAGCACATCGCCCACAGCTCTGGTGCTTTGAACCAGTATATGGCAAAATAATCACCGAGTCCGTCGTATATTATTTAGGTAATTTTAAAAATTAGCATGTGATATTTATGTAGCATTTATAAGTTTTCTTACCGATATTGCAGAGCTCATAGGATTTGTGTATCAGGTCCATTTTATAGTGCGAATACACTGCGGCCCTCAATGATTCGTAGATCTCCTCCCTTTAGTCCAGCAATAGATTTGCTTTTTCCAGATGCTTATCCACTGCACATAGTACGTGGAAATGGCACAGAAGACTGGTTGCGGATGCGAAGAGCTCTTCAACAAAGGCCAATTCGCAGCAATCCTTGTCGGTAATTATAACTTTCGTTTTGGAAATGTCATTGTGCTAAAAATGGAAAAATTGATTTTGTATTAGATACGTTTCAGATGAACAAGTTAACCAACAAAATACCTCAGTGAAGATCTTCAGGCCAGCTTGGATTGCTTCTGTAGTTTCTTCTTTAAGAAACGGGACATCTTCGTTTTGCTTAGCTTGTATGTCCCATCCAATTGTAGAACTTCTCCGTACTTTTTATATAAGTCTCTTTGTGCCTTCAACTGCATATGTATCATGCTGATGACGTAATCTTCGTCATGCACAACTTTTGTCACGTTATCAGGAGTGTTTGCGTACGTGCTCAAAAGAGTAGCAGCGTTGATCCACTCGTCTCGGGGTAGTCCTTAAAAAATTGAAGTGAGCTAATTAACTTTGGTATATAATAAAATATGTCTAACTTTTACTACCTATGCACTTCTGCTTTGTGTTTTGTAGATCTTTAGAGGACCGGTGAGTTCAAAATTGAACTTGGAGCTCGTGGGATCCGTCCAGGGACGCCATCTGCTTTAAGAGCTTTTTCAGCATACACTAGTGTTTCTGGGGCAATGTTTCTAATTTAGAAAATAGAATTTTTTTTTTTTCAATGCATTACTTGTTATAGATTTTTAGTTACCTTGAAACTGGATAACTCGAAATGAGTTCTTCGGAAACAGGATATCAGCTGTGCTCCATGTGTGCCCTTTTAACACGATAACGAGAAGAAAATATGTCGAAAACGACACGAAAACCAAAGGGACACTTACAGGAGTACACATTCTGGTTTGCACGGATACCCGCTGACCGACCACAAGTTTACCGGAATGACAGCACAAAATGTTAGCACTTTGTTAAACATATTTTGGATCAATTTTATTTGATCCATTTTTCTTATTGTGGGATTTCACAGTTCGCCGTTCACCGAAACGTACGGGTGAGAATGAAACTTCCTTCAAATCCCGTATAACCGATTCAACTTCATCCATATTTTCGAAAACCCGACCAACATGGATAGAAGACAGAATTTGAGCGGCAGAGATGGAATGCGAAGCCATTTCCGTAGGTAACAAAATGTAAAATTGAATTACGCAAGCCCAAGCGAAGTGTGTTTACATATGGAGTTTCCTCCTCCCTACGATTATGGTTCTTTTGTCGGTGTAATTTTTAAAATTAAATTGATCGCAGAGGAGTGAAGGAAATTCATCGGCAACATCATTTAATTTCAAACCGCCGCGGTAACCTGCTCTAGTCATTAGAAACGACATTAACCGAAAAACATAAACTGTTAACAAACTTCAGGAATTTTTGAACATTCGGCGGTAAAATCTTTAAACATTTACTTGATCCCAGGGGCAGAAAATAAAATTCATCAGTAACGGATGAATTTCTCCAAGTCAAGAATGTTTCAAATGTAAATAGCATTATTGTGTCATTTATTATTATTTCAAAATATAGATATATATATATAACCAGGGTTGGAAGCGATACTTTTAAAAAGTACCGCGGTAATTTTTTTCCAAGTACCGCAGGGTAACGGCAGCGGTAAAAATTTTTTTTTTGCATAATACGATGAAACTTCATGAAAATCACTTCTTTATTGATGTTATTTTATTATAACGAAATGTTGGCCCTTAAAACCAGTCAGCAATATTGCAGAGCCATTTTGTTTCATTCAGGTTTCCTTTGAGCCTTATCTTTTTCTTTCGAAGGAAACACTTATCGCACTTCTCACAGTATCGTTTTGTTTTGACTCCAAGACGAGTGCATTGCATGCACAAGAAAAATTAAAATTTCGGTCTCGTAATGTAATTAAGACCTAATAATTCGTAGGTTGCCACTTTACGATAGTTTTGTTTGAGTTTCTTTTAATGTTGCTGCAGTTCCTTGTGTTTTCAGGAAAGAACTACTTCGTTTCACTTTGAAATTCGTTTCACTTGGTATTGTCAGTTTCTTTGCATAGAAAATTGAAATTTTTGAAATTTTCTTTGTTATGTTTAATTGAAAGGTGTTTTGTGATGTTGCCTCTTAAATTGTCTACTGCTGATAGTGCCTTTGGCTTTACTTTGCACTGTCCAATAAGGCATTGATCATACGAAGTTCCCTTTCTCTTGCCTGGTCCAATTTATTTGATAAGCATTTTAGGATAGAGAATGATACGTTTTCGCCATCTAAAATTGAACTTGGATTTATACTGTGAATTAAATTGGTTGGTTTAAAGTTTCTTTCATGTTTCATTTTCTCACCTTTTTTCCCTTTTGTTTTTGATCGTGTAGAACTAGTTTTCGCCTCAGCAATGTTGGTGGATATGTCAAGAGATGGTTCAGAGACAATATCCATACTTGAATCAACTTCGGATATGTAATTATGATTAGTAGGAAATTCAAAATAACAATTTTGAATAGAAAAAAATTGATTTAACATAAGGCTAAAATAAACTAGACCATCATAGCCTATATCTCTCTTTAATAACTTGAAGTACACACAAAATAATAGCAACATTTCTTACAATATTCTATGGATGGCTGCAATACTTCAAAATTTTAAATACTGCTGCAATAGCAGCCATAAAACATTCCTAGTACTAGCCTAGATAAACCTGCAAAAGTGAGATGCAACATGTTAAGGGTACCATAGTAGCATTTGTCCGAAATTTAGACGTATTTGATTGATCGAGGTCCTTCAAACCCTGTGAACAACTTTGGAAATAGGAATAAAAAACGTTTTGAAATATTTTCTTGAAATGCAGTCTGCTAAAAACAGGAAAAAATTAATAGTCACATCGCTAGATGGCGTAAAAGTACCGTTGCCGATTTTTGGTATTTTTGCTAGCGGTAACGGTAGCGGTAACCATTGGAAAAAATACCGCGGTAGCGGTAGCGGTAGCGGTAATACCGCATTACCGCGGTACTATCGCGGTATTTTTTTTAACGCGGTAATCCAACCCTGTTATATAACATACAATTTACATCTGGGGTATGCAATTTCATTAGACATAGCAATAGCCATGGTGGGTGAATTTGCCATGTCGCCCCTGACTGTAGCATCCATTGTCATTGGCCAATAACCAATGGGGGGGGAGCCACCATGTCCCCGCATATAGGCCTGACATGGCGTATACGCTCTTACTGCCATGTCAACCTAACATGGCAATAGATTTTTCGACCTAAGAAGCATTTAGGATTGGTATTCTATGTCAAATTTTCAACTGCAATTAATAAAATTTTGTCTACACTTTAAATACTCTTTCTTCCAAGTAAAATTTGTTCTTCTGTGGTGGTAATTCCAACATGACTTGAAACGGTACTAAACTGCCAAACCTAGGATTGGCGGTGAAATAGGACTGAAACGAAATAGGACTGAAAATTTCCAGTCCTTTCCAGTTTCTACCGAAGAAATAGGACTGGGAGAAATAGGACTGACTTTTTAAAACTTTTAGGACAGTCCTATTTCTCCAGGACATCAGTCCTATTTCTCTATGCCATCAGTACTATTTCTCCTCGGCATCAGTCCTATTTCTCCTTAGAAATCGTCCTATTTATTTTATTTTGCTCCAATAGGAACGATATGCCTCTAATCCGGTAAGCAACATATTGCTTAAGAGCGTCGGCTTATATCCATTTCCCTTTGTATAAGGCCGATGGTGTTTGATAACGCATTACTTAAATGGTTCACCAAACATTTATCTATTATCCTATTTAAATTTAAATTGCAGGGGTCCATAAATATGTTATATCTAATATAGTTCATTTAATAAAATACTACTACGGCCACACCAGAAATATTTATTACATTTTTCTTACTTTTTAGTGCATAAATAACTTTTCCAGTTGCAGTCATGTTGTACTTGCTCATACAACTATCAGCGACGATAAGCAATCAAGTCTTACCACATCGGTAGCACTCTAAGCTGTGCCACGGATAGTCCTGTGTTCGATTCCCCGTGGTTGCATTTCTTCTGAGGTTTTTAATAACATTTGCGGTTAAGTTAACTATTAATAGTAGAAGAATGTTAATGAATCCTATGAAATGAAATCTAGTTCCTCACCAGGAGCAAGAAGAACTGTTGAGATACAAGAGAATGGATGAGAGAGGAGATGGTAGATAATGGTAGATGGGCGAAAAATAAATTATTTGTAATTTAACATTTTAACAATTCCTCAACCTCTTTACCAAGAAGAGGATTCTACACAGAAGTGGATGGCCAAGCATGACATAGCATTACTCATTAAGTGACGTATGTCAAAGGATTAAGTTAATACTTATATATAATAACATTTGTGAACTTTAATTTTTTGTAGCTGGTAAAATTCCTGGTGTGTTTGACGCGTTGAAAAGCTCGGCACCTAGCGAACTTCCAGCACTCATGGATTATATGGAGCGGAATTGGATTCAGGGCAAGTTCTGGACTCCTGAGAACTGGTCATGCTTCAACATCTTAACGCGTACCAATAACGACTGTGAAGGAATGCACCACCAATGGAAGAAGGTAATTTAAATTTAAACAATAATATGTAATGAATAATTAATAACAAGAATGTTTGTAGTTGGCAGGCGGATCTAATTTAAAATTCTACAAGATGAAAATGGTATTGCGGAAACTGGCCGAAGAAGTTTCCCTTACTAGCACGCTACTCTGCCATGACAAAATAAGGGCTCACCGGAAGAAAGAGACCCAACTTAATAATTCCATACTGTTCCAGCTTTGGGCGCGCTATCAAGATAATGAGGTATGTTTTCTAAATTTACAAGAAAGAAAAGTTTCCCTATAACTAATCATTGTTTTTGCAGCTATCTCCAATGGATCTACTAGAAGAAATTGTTTTAGAGCTTAGATCATCTTTTCCCGCTATTGTATCCTCACATGCCCTTAATGTTGGTATTAATAATATTGTAAGGACTCCAGAGAAACTTAAAGTTAAAAATAAGTTTAGTTAAGTATTTCGCACACTTGTTCATGTGTTTTTCACCCTCATTGACCTCCTTTTACTTGAATTTCCCTTTTATTGCCTTTTTCCGCTTGACCGAGGTGTCAACGACACAAACCTTATCAGTTGACCTCGCTTCCCCTCTTGACACTCTTTTCTATTTTATTTCCCACGCTAACTTTAGCGTCCCCACGCCAACTTTAGCATCATCGAGCTCAAAGTGTGGTATAAAACCCACGCCTGAGCTCTGCCTTTTTTTTTAGTCTTTCCACACATTGCCATCCGTGTAGTGGTGCAGTGGTGTAGCAGCATTTAGCCACATTTAAGTGTAGTTTGCTTTGTGTTAAAGTGCATTGTTAGTAGTGTTAAGTGTCGTGTAACCCTGACTGGAAAAGTGAATACACTGTGACCCAACACCCATCCACCGTGTTCCTTAATCTACCGCTACCGGTTCCCAGCCGAGACACTGCTCCCCCTCTTCCCGACGCCGCTGCCGCACCTCCGACGTCACTGCCGCACCTCCGACGCCGCTGCCGCACCTCCGACGCCACTGCCCGCCGCTGTACTGCCCGACGCCGCTGCCCGCCGCCGTACTATCCGACGCCGCGTCGCAACTTCTCCGCCCCCCTAAACCATGGCTTCCACGTAAGTACCTTCGCAACCCTATCCTTCCTTACTTTCTATAGCTGCTCTCTTCATATCCGGGCAGCCGACGTGACTGGCTGACGGATCCTAACCGACCCAATATCTGTGTACCACGCAACAAATTGAACAAAATATTAATTTAAGAAATTAACCTGACCGTTGTCAGTATTGTATTATTTGTGTGTGTGATAGTCCCCCAGTTGCGTCAGACGTGACTGGGTCTGATTATTGCAATATTAATGGTGAACTAGATATGTCTATAATTGAATAACATTTGTTTGTTTGTAACATGTATTTTATTTGACGAATGTTTATAAATTAACATACTTTATAAATAAACTTACATAATCTCAATTGACTTTTTTATTTTAATGTAATATGTAATGTAATACATTATGCTTGAATTATTACAATAATACTTGTTGTACAAGAGACGACTAATGTGCCGATTGATGGTTTGGTTCGTGGCCACAATTCCCGAGAAGATAATTGTTCTAAAAAAAATAAAATTGCAATAATTATACCAATATACTCCATATAACTACAAATGAATTTACCTTGTATGTTTAAATCCATCCAACCATTTACCAAACGAGTGATAAGAAAAAGCAAAAGCTTTCAAGCGTCCGAAAGAACGGTTTAAAAATTCGTTGATCAAAGCTCCCTATGAAAAAAGAAAAATAAAATTAATTAAAAAGGCAAAAAAAGAACTTAAGAAATAAAAAAACGTTAAACCGGCCTGAGTAAACTGTAAAAAAATTGCCAGGCAAAACCTTCAAAGAAGAAAAAGAAGAAAAAAAAATTTAGTAAAACATAGGCAAAGTTCAGTTGAAACACAATAAAAAGAATGCGTAAAAGCATTGAGTGACGTGAAGTAAAGTTACGTTACCCATAATTTGCAGATATAATTAAATAACTATCGTAAGTATTTCTAATCCTAGTCGGCCTGCGTCCCGACTAAGATATCTATCTAACTGCAGGTCCACTGACCTGGGTCAGACAATTGATTTCACGACGACACTGTGAAACCAATCCCGATACCTGTGCCCCTTGAGGTGACTAGTCTCAATGCCCTTATACTTAAATTAACAATGCCAGCAGTCGAACCGTTGCCTATCCGTTTTACCTATCCGTTCCGAGCCTGATACAATGTGTCCGGGTACGGTCCAGCACTAGTGAAATAAAAAATGTACTTACGGAAAAATGTACTACTTAGAAACAATCCGCAGCTGGGCAGGAACTGGGCAGGCCGCTAGACACGAACAACAGATGATTAGGCAGGGAAAGCAGCCATATCCACAAACTCCATCCACGGCACAATCACAGCACATTCGAAGCACCGACGACAACCTACACCATGAAGATCTAAATACTGACTGGCTGAAATGCTGAAACCGCATGTGAATTGGGAAGACAGAACTACCATTATTTCCCATTTCAGTAGTATTACTCTAAACACCAGTAATTGTTTTCTTCCCAAAAATTCTTTCATAGAATAATTATTAAAAACCTCAGAAGAAATGTAACCACGGAGAATCGAACACAGGACTAACTGTGTCACAGCTTAGAGCGCTACCGATATGTTAAGACTTGCTTGTTATTCATTGCTGATAGTTGTATGAGCAAGTACAACATGAATGCAACTGGAAAAGTTATTTATGTACTAAAAAGTAAGAAAAATTTAATAAATATTTCTGGTGTGGCTGTTGTAGTATTTTATTGAATGAACTGTATTAGATATAACATATTTCATGGACCCCAGCAATTTAAATTGAAATAGGATAAAAGATAAATGTTTGGTGAACCATTTAAGTAATGAGTTAACACCATCGGCTTTTTACAAAGGGAAATGGATATAAGCCGACGCTCTTACGCAATATGTTGCCTACCGGCTTGGGGGCATATCGTTCCTATTGGAACAAAATAAAATAAATAGGAGTATTTCTAAGGAGAAATAGTACTGATGCCAGGGAGAAATAGGGCCGATTGAATGGAGAAATAGGACTGTCCTAAAAGTTTAAAAAGTTAGTCGTATTTCTCCCAGTCCTATTTCTCCGGTAGAAATAGGACTGGAAATTTTCAGTCCTATTTCTCCAGTCCTCTTTCGTTTAAGTCCTATTTCACCGGTTACCTACGCCACCTATATGTAGACGTCTATTTGTCGAGTGCGTCTACAGTAGAAAAAGCAATGGCCGTAATCGGAACTGTACTGAAACTTTTTGCAGACGCAAAAATGGACTTAAGAAAATGGGTGACCAACAACAGTGAGCTGCGTAGATATCTACAAAAACAAAATTTAACAGAAGACTCAGCCAATTCACACTCGTGTCTAAAGCTAAACCCGCAGAAAGTACTCGGTGTAAGATGGAATACAAGCATGGATTGCTTTTATTTCAAGTCTGATGTGATTGTAGACGCAGCTACAAAAGTTAAAATTTTAACGAAGAGATCTTTCGCAAAAATTTCAACGAAACTGTTCGACCCACTTGGATTAATTGGACCCGTCACACTACAATTCAACCTTCTATTTCAAGAATTGTGGCAAGTCAAGATTGGATGGGACGATGAAGTGCCCAAAGAGACGGAGATCCAGTTCAGAACAATAGTTGAAGATCTCAAAGCAATTGAGAAGATACAAGTGCCAAGAATGATTTCTTTGGCACCAAACAAGCACATGCAAGAATTGCACATATTTTGCGACGCTTCAACAAAAGCATATGGTGCAGTGGCTTTCGCGAAATCGCAATATCCAAATTTCGTCCGCCTAATTTGTTGCAAGACAAGAGCAGCGCCACTTCCGAAGAATGAAGTATCGCTACCGAGACTAGAATTGCTTAGTGCCGAGCTCGGTAGTGTATTAGCTGAAAGACTTGTCAATGCAATTGACAAGGTCCAATGGAAAGTACATCTATGGACAGACTCAATGGCAACGTTAGGATGGATAAAAGGTGAGCCAACCCGTTGGAAACTGTTTGTCAGAAACAGAGTTGAGGCAATTAGAAGAAGGTCCAACCCAGAACAATGGAGACACTGCCCTGGGAAAGACAATCCAACAGACTACGCATCAAGAGGAACCACGGTCAAAAAACTGATTGCGGCTTCTTTTTGGTGGGGAGGTCCATCCTGGCTGATTTACGACGAAAAAGAATGGCCGCAACAAGGAAACCTGACATCAGAAGAAATGCAGTCGATGGAGATTGAGGCAAGATCCAAGAAAAGAATCGAAAGTCTTGCAGTTAGCAGCACCCTGGATTGGTTCGATGCATTGGCATCAAGAGCAAGCAGTTATCTGCGGTTTCTACGAACAATTGCCTGGATGTTTAGGCTTTTTAGAAGGGATTCGCTCGGTAAGGCAAACGAAACGGTCAGAGGGAAGGAAATACCATGCCTTTCTGTCCACGAAATCGCCACCGCCGAAAACTTTATTTTGAAGTTTATTCAAAAAAGGGCATTTCCAGAAATCTACGAATCGCATCAAGATGGAAAACCGCCTGGCAAACTGCTATGCAATCTGGAAACCTTAAGACCTATTTGGGATTGGCAAGACAAACTGATTCGAGTGACTGGAAGAGTAGGTCCAGCCTTAAAGGAATTGCTGATCGACACGCCGATTCTTCTCCCAGCAAGCGAGAAGATTGTGGACAAGATGATTCAATATCATCATGTCAAACGGAAACATGCCGGTGTCCAAGACACTTTGACGTTTTTACGAAATCATTTTTGGATAATTCGTGCCCGCCAACGGATAAAAAGTGTCATCAAACAGTGTGTGAAGTGTCAACAAGTGCAATCGCGTCCCTTCAATGAAGAAACAGCTTCAATGCCCTTGGATCGTACCAAGAGAGCACAACCCTTTGAAGTTATCGGGATTGACTACTTCGGACCAATGTACGTCTTAGAAGAAGTCATCCTAATTGAAAAAGACAGGGAAGGGAACGATATCGAGAAAACTCGTGTAGGAGAGAAAAAAGTGCATGCGTGTTTGTTTACTTGTGCTGTCACAAGAACCGTGCATTTGGAACTTGTGACTGATTTAACTGCCCAAACGTTTATGTACGCGTTAAGAAGAATGATGTCGCGTAGAGAAGATTGCAAGATTATCTACAGTGACAACACGTCAACATTTACATGTGCGGCAAAACTGATATCAGAAGACCCCACCCTAGCCAACTGGTTTTCAAGCAAGGGTATTACATGGAAATTCTCCCCCAGTCTAGCTCCATAGTGGGGGGGGGTTATGGGAGAGAATGGTGCGCTCCGTGAAAGAACCGTTAAGGAAAGGGTTGGGGAAAATGAAAGTGAGCTACGACCAGCTTCATACCATTTTGGTCGAAATCGAAGCTATCGTGAACTCACGGCCTCTCACTTATGTGTCTGGAGACGCACAATCATTTGAAGTTTTATCTCCTCAAAAGCTGCTGACTGGAAGGCAACCTGGTGCCACAACAGAGTCACCCGACTCTATGAAAATGAGCCGTATACGAACTTATCGAATGTAGATAAGAAAAGACGCGAGAACGCACTATATTCATGGTACAGGTATATTTGATACTGTTTGAATGTCCAACCTTAAGCGATTTCACTGTCGCAAAGGTAAGGGTACGAGAATTCCACGTGTTGGCGAAGTCGTCTTATTAAAAGAGCCGAACATCAAGCGAGTTTCATGGCCGACGGCCATTGTTACTGAACTTGTCCTGGCTACGACGGCAAGGTGAGAGCTGTTACCCTACGGCTACGATCGGAAAAGGAAACCACCCGAGGCATCCAGAATGTCTATCCTCTCGAAGTACAGGCCGATATCGACACACCAGTCTACGACGCTGAAGCCGGTGAAAAAGAGAAAACTACTTCCAAGAAGAAAAAGAAGAATCCACTCCGTAAGAAGAAATCGGAATCGCAGGAGGGAGCTGGCGATTCCGGCGGGGAGGATGTTGCGGATTCCCAAAATGAAAACAACCACGGGGTTTCCAGATTCGGAAGGCCCGTCAGAAGACCTGCTATTCTTCACATTTAGTTATTTTATTCATTATTATTTGCGTATGCCGCTAGGGGCGCTGTTTGACAGAGCCTTCTTAGTGGCTGATGTCGGCAATGTTCGACCCTTATTAATTTCCTCTTGACGAAAGCAGACGTCTTTTTTGTAAGTGCCGACAATTCAAATAAAAGAACTAGTGAAATCTCTTAGTGTTTTTGCTCCCTACCAACGTATTCTAAAGGTATCAAGTATTAAGTTAAGCTAATTTAATTTAAAGCTTCCCCTTAGGTATAGAATTCGTTACAACGAATTCTATAACACTATATTCACATTGAATGCACGTATATTTGATGCTGTTTGAATGTAGATATTGAAACTCACTGTATCACACTATATTCACATTGAATACACGTATATTTGATGCTTTTTGAATGTAGATATTGAAACTCACTGTATCACACTATATTCACATTGAATACACGTATATTTGATACTGTTTGAATGTAGATCATGAAACTGATTCTATAACACTATATTCACATTGAATACACGTATATTTGATGCTATATGAATGTAGATATTGAAACTCACTGTATCACACTATATTCACATTGAATACACGTATCTTTGATGCTGTTTGAATGTAGATATTGAAACTCACTGTATCACACTATATTCACATTGAATACACGTATATTTGATGCTGTTTGAATGTAGATATTGAAACTCACTGTATCACACTATATTCACATTGAATACACGTATATTTGATATTGTTTGAATGTAGATCATGAAACTGTTTCTATAACACTATATTCACATTGAATACACGTATATTTGATGCTGTTTGAATGTAGATATTAAAACTCACTGCATCACACTATATTCACATTGAATACACGTATATTTGATACTTTTTGAATGTAGATCATGAAACTGATTCTATAACACGATATTCACATTGAATACACGTATATTTGATGCTGTTTGAAAGTAGATATTGAAACTCACTGTATCACACTATATTCACATTGAATACACGTATATTTGATGCTGTTTGAATGTAGATCAGGAAACTGATTCTATAACACTATATTCACATTGAATACACGTATATTTGATAATGTTTGAATGTACATCATAAAACTGATTCTATAACACTATATTCAAATCGAATACACGTATATTTGATGCAGTTTGAATGTAGATGTTGAAACTCACTGTATCACACTATATTCACTTTGAATACACGTATATTTTATGCTGTTTGAATGTAGATATTGAAACGCACTGTATCACACTATTTTCACATTGAATACATGTATATTTGATGGTGTTTGAAAGTAGATATTGAAACTCACTGTATCACACTATATTCACATTGAATGCACGTATATTTGATACTGTTTGAATGTAGATCGTTGAAACTGATTCTATAACACTATATTCACATTAAATACACGTATATTTGATGATGTTTGAATGTAGATATTTAAACTTACTGTATCATACTATATTCACATTGAATACACGTATATTTGATACTGTTTTGAATGTAGATCATGAAATTGATTCCATAACACTATATTCACATTGAATACACGTATATTTGATACTGTTTGAATGTAGATCATAAATCTGATTCTATAACACTATATTCACATTGAATACACGTATATTTGATGCTGTTTGAATGTAGATATTGAAACTCACTGTATCACACTACATTCACATTGAATACACGTATATTTGATACTTTTTGAATGTAGATCATGAAACTGATTCTATAACACTATATTCACATTGAATACAGGTATATTTGATGCTGTTTGAATGTAGCTATTGAAACTCACTATATCAAACTGTATTCACTTTCAATAAACGTATATTTGATGCTGTTTGAATGTAGATATTGAAACTCACTGTATCACACTATATTCACATTGAAGATTGGCGGAGAAAAAGGCCCAGACGAAAAAGGCCCAGACGAAAAAGGCCCGCGAAAAAGGCCCATACGAAAAAGGCCCAGACGAAAAAGGCCCACTTTTTTCCAAATTGAAAAGTGGGCCTTTTTCTCCATTGGACTGGGCCTTTTTCTCCGTTAAATTTCCAAATTCCTACAATCTTTAACATGTTTTTAAAAAATATTTCCCACCTCCTATTCCGTGGAAGTTGGAATGTACAAAGGTTGCTGAAACCGTGACTTTCAATAAGGTTTGCCGATGAAACAATGTTAGCGTTTGTACGCTAGGTAATTTATATTTTTTTATTCGGTAGCAATCTGATTTTGAATTATGTTATTATATATCTATTGCTAATATCCCGTTAAATAAAGTTCATTTTTCACAATTTTTGTTTATTGAACTACTATAGCTGCTTTAAATATAATATAAGAAATACATGTTTTTCGCACTTATCGTGTGAAATTTATATAGTAGTTTTGAAAGTAAAAAAAGAATATTATAATTCAATATTGATTCTCATACCATTTATTTCCTTATCACATTTTCAATTCTTCACACAATTACAAAGAGCCAAATTAATGTATTAAAATCATAACCTACTGCTATAACTATGCCAGCTAGGCGGTGACTGCTGACTGGGATTGGAGCGCTTTTCACCCAAGCAATAAATATTTCGAGCAAAACAGGAATATTTGATTTGCCTAGGAACGTCTATGAGTAAAACTTAAATAGTTAATGCATTGCTTTTGTTACAGAGCAACCTTTTGTTAAAGAATAACGTCACCTTTAGTACGAGAGAACCATCTACGTCTCTGGTAAGAACGCGCGCTTTTCCAGCAATTATAAATGATTTTTTACGTTCTTCGTGTCTTGTTTTCCCCCTTATGCACATTTTCTAGCATCTATTGGTTACCTTATTACACACACATACTACAGTGAAATATAAGGAAGCTTTGCACTTGACGTTAACAAAGCTACTAACAATTACAAATCCATTGTAATTATTTTATACCATGAAGAACTTTTTTTATGGGAGTCTGTTATTACTGAAGACACTAAACCTTTTAAAATGAATCTTAGATTTTGTTTCTTTAAATTTTCCACGGTCATGGAAAGCATGCTAGTGTATTGTTATAAAAAACTATCACGACATGGCTTGCACATGAAAGAACACGAGTTTAGCTCGTCCATGAGACAGTATCATTATTTCATACGATAAATTTGCCTGTTTTTCTTTGGTTTATTCACTTAATGTTCTTTCTTTTCAGTTTAATTTTTCTTAATGTTGGTTTGTCTTTTTTTCTGTAGTTATTGTTTTCTCTTTTCCTTTTCTTCGTTTCGTTCAGCGCAATTTATGTTACTTTCTGATTTGATCTCGTTCATTAATTGATTTGGCAAGCAATTCCACATAGTCTTTTACCTATTGCAATACAGAAAGGTTAAAAGTTTTGAAGATCTTACAAATATTTTTGTCAAATTGAAAGTTTACCCGAAAACCTTCAGCTATTTGCAGAGCACCATTTCATGCCTGTTTCTCTTCAATACTTCTTGCATTTGAACTTCAGCTTGGCCTACCAAGATTTTCATTTTTGGTTTAAGTTTTATTTTCTTTCATTTTAATCGTTGCCACTTCTGGATCTGAAGTGGTCTTTTTCAGAATGGGTGAGGAATTAGATAGTTCTCCAAAATCACATTTGCTGGAAACTAGGCAGCCTTCACTGTTAAAAATTGGTGTTGGCAGTGTACTTGCTAGTCTTGGTTTAGGAATTTCTGTTTTAACAAACTCTGAAAGACCAGAGGTTGATGACACAGAAGCTGCCTTGGTGGCTCAAGCATGTTTGGCAATTCAGGACCTCTTCTTCTTACTTTTCCTTTTTAATTTCTTGTTCATTCCCTCTAACTTCCGTTTAAGTTTGATTTTCGTTGTCTTATCAGACAATTCCAGCTTTTTCCCTGAAAATCAATGGAATAAACTGGCCGGTCTTCCTTAAATGTAAATGTTAACACATACCTGTTAAGTGTGAGGTGTTCATTCGGTTTATGTTCTTTCTTTTCAGTTTTCTTTTTCTTAATGTTTGCTTTTCTCGTTTTCTCTTGTTATTCCTTTCTCTTTTCCTATTCTTCGATGCGTTCAGCCAACTTCTTTTACAATTTGATTTGATTTCATCTTGTTTCTTAATAGATTTAGCAAGCAATTCCACACACAACACCAATTTTTAACAGTGAAGGCTGCCTAGTTTCCAGCAAATGTGATTTTGGAGAACTATCTAATTCCTCACCCATTCTGAAAAAGACCACTTTATATCCAGAAGTGGCAACGATTAAAATGAAAGAAAATAAAACTTAAACCAAAAATGAATATCTTGGTAGGCCAAGCTGAAGCTGAGAATGCAAGAAGCATTGAAGAAAAACCGGCATGAAACGGTGCTCTGCAAATAGCTGAAGGTTTTCAGGTAAACTTTCAATTTGACAAAAATATTTGTGAGATCTTCAAAACTTTTAACCTTTCTGTATTGCAATAGGTAAAAGACTATGTGGAATTGCTTACCAAATCAATTAATGAACGAGATCAAATCAGAAAGTAACATAAATTGCGCTGAACGAATCGAAGAAAAGGAAAAGAGAAAGGAATAACAACAGAAAAAGAGAAAAGCCAACATTAAGAAAAATAAAACTGAAAAGAAAGAACATAAAGTGAATAAACTAAAGAAAAAAGGCAAATTTACCGTATGAAAGACTGATACTGACTCATGGATGAGCTAAACTCTTGTTCTTTCATGTGCAGCCATGTCGTGATAGTTTTATAGAAAAATACACTGGTATGCCTTCCATGATCGTGGAAAATTTGAAGAAAAAATATCTTAGATTCATTTAAAAAGGTTTAGTGTCTTCACTAATAACAGACTCATTTAAAAAAAAAGTCCGTCATGGTAGAAAATTGATTTGTCATTATTAGTAGCTTTGTTAACGTAAAGTGTAAAGCTTCCTTATATCTCAATGTATTATGTGATGTGTAATTAGGTAATCAATAGCTGCTTGAAAATGTGCAAAAGGTGAAAACAGGACACGAAGAACGAACAGAATTACTTATAGCAGTAGGTTATGATTTTAATATATTTATTGGGCTCTTTGTAATTGTTAAAAGAATTGAAAATGTATAAGGAATAAATGGTATTAGAATCAATATTGAATTACATAATCTTTGTTTTGGTCCTTGCCTCAGACGATAATTTAAGTTTGTAATATTATTCCTATAAACATTATTTATCAAATGTTAATGATAATAAACTAGTCTTCGTGGTAACATATATTTTTGTTCCCAGCAACCACAAAAGCCCCGCGGAACTCATTCAGTTTCCGTATTCCCAACGAATCAGTGGTCTTTACCTATGGCATAAGTATCGACAAAAAGAAGCTATATGGGAGATGGACTGGGGGTTGGGGGAATAATGAAAGAGGGTGGACAGAACAAGGCTAAGTGCGAAAAACATTTATTTTTTGTATTATATTTAAAAAAGCGATGGTAGTTCAATAAACAAAAATTGTGAAAAATGAACTTTATTAAACGGGATATTAGCAATATATAAATACTAATATAATCCGAAATTAGATTGCAACTGAATAAATAATCAAGGATTAACTAGCGTACAAACGCTAACATTGTTTGATCTCTGCAAACCTTAAAGAAAATCACGGTTTCAGCAACCTTTGTACATTCCAAATTCCACGGAATAGGAGGTGGGAAATACAATTTTCGAAACAAACATAAAGTTTGTAAGAAAATGGAAATTGAGCGGAGAAAAAGGCCCAGTCCAATGGAGAAAAAGGCCCACTTTTGAATTTGGAAAAAAGTGGGCCTTTTTCGTATGGGCCTTTTTCGTCTGGGCCTTTTTCGCGGGCCTTTTTCGTCTGGGCCTTTTTCGTCTGGGCCTTTTTCTCCGACCTCCTTCAATGTGAATACAATGTGATACAGTGAGTTTGAATATCTACATTCAAACAGCATCAAATATACGTGTATTCAATGTGAATATAGTGTTATAGAATCAGTTTCATGATCTACATTCAAACAGCATCAAATATACGTGTATTCAATGTGAATATAGTGTTATAGAATCAGTTTCATGATCTACATTCAAACAGTATCAAATATACGTGTATTCAATGTGAATATAGTGTTATAGAATCAGTTTCATGATCTACATTCAAACAGTATCAAATATACGTGTATTCAATGTGAATATAGTGATATAGAATCAGTTTCATGATCTACATTCAAACAGTATCAAATATACGTGTATTCATTGTGAATATAGTGTTATACAATCAGTTTCAATATCTACATTCAAACAGCATCAAATATACGTGTATTCAATGTGAATATAGTGTTATAGAATCAGTTTCATGATCTACATTCAAACAGTATCAAATATACGTGTATTCAATTTCAATATAGTGTTATAGAATAAGTTTCATGATCTACATTCAAACAGTATCAAATATACGTGTATTCAATGTGAATATAGTGTTATAGAATCAGTTTCATGATATACATTCAAACAGCATCAAATATACGTGTATTCAATGTGAATATAGTGTTATAGAATCAGTTTCATGATCTACATTCAAACAGCATCAAATATACGTGTATTCAATGTGAATATAGTGTTATAGAATCAGTTTCATGATCTACATTCAAACAGCATCAAATATACGTGTATTCAATGTGAATATAGTGTGATACAGTGAGTTTCAATATCTACATTCAAACAGCATCAAATATACGTGTATTCAATGTGAATATAGTGTTATAGAATCAGTTTCATGATCTACATTCAAACAGTATCAAATATACGTGTATTCAATGTGAATATAGTGTTATAGAATCAGTTTCATGATCTACATTCAAACAGTATCAAATATACGTGTATTCAATGTGAATATAGTGTTATAGAATCAGTTTCATGATCTACATTCAAACAGTATCAAATATACGTGTATTCAATGTGAATATAGTGTGATACAGTGAGTTTCATGATCTACATTCAAACAGCATCAAATATACGTGTATTCATTGTGAATATAGTGTGATACAATGAGTTTCATATCTACATTCAAACAGCATCAAATATACGTGTATTCAATGTGAATATAGTGTTATAGAATCAGTTTCATGATCTACATTCAAACAGTATCAAATATACGTGTATTCAATGTGAATATAGTGTGATACAGTGAGTTTCAATATCTACATTCAAACAGCATCAAATATACGTGTATTCAATGTGAATATAGTGTGATACAGTGAGTTTCAATATCTACATTCAAACAGCATCAAATATACGTGTATTCAATGTGAATATAGTGTTATAGAATCAGTTTCATGATCTACATTCAAACAGTATCAAATATACGTGTATTCAATGTGAATATAGTGTGATACAGTGAGTTTCATGATCTACATTCAAACAGCATCAAATATACGTGTATTCAATGTGAATATAGTGTTATAGAATCAGTATCATGATCTACATTCAAACAGCATCAAATATACGTGTATTCAATGTGAATATAGTGTTATAGAATCAGTTTCATGATCTACATTCAAACAGTATCAAATATACGTGTATTCAATGTGAATATAGTGTTATAGAATCAGTTTCATGATCTACATTCAAACAGTATCAAATATACGTGTATTCAATGTGAATATAGTGTTATAGAATCAGTTTCATGATCTACATTCAAACAGTATCAAATATACGTGTATTCAATGTGAATATAGTGTTATAGAATCAGTTTCATGATCTACATTCAAACAGTATCAAATATACGTGTATTCAATGTGAATATAGTGTTATAGAATCAGTTTCATGATCTACATTCAAACAGCATCAAATATACGTGTATTCAATGTGAATATAGTGTTATAGAATCAGTTTCAATATCTACATTCAAACAGTATCAAATATACGTGTATTCAATGTGAATATAGTGTTATAGAATCAGTTTCATGATCTACATTCAAACAGCATCAAATATACGTGTATTCAATGTGAATATAGTGTTATAGAATCAGTTTCATGATCTACATTCAAACAGTATCAAATATACGTGTATTCAATGTGAATATAGTGTTATAGAATCAGTTTCATGATCTACATTCAAACAGCATCAAATATACGTGTATTCAATGTGAATATAGTGTTATAGAATCAGTTTCATGATCTACATTCAAACAGTATCAAATATACGTGTATTCAATGTGAATACAATGTGATACAGTGAGTTTCAATATCTACATTCAAACAGCATCAAATATACGTGTATTCAATGTGAATATAGTGTTATAGAATCAGTTTCATGATCTACATTCAAACAGTATCAAATATACGTGTATTCAATGTGAATATAGTGTTATACAGTGAGTTTCAATATCTACATTCAAACAGCATCAAATATACGTGTATTCAATGTGAATATAGTGTGATACAGTGAGTTTCAATATCTACATTCAAACAGCATCAAATATACGTGTATTCAATGTGAATATAGTGTTATAGAATCAGTTTCATGATCTACATTCAAACAGTATCAAATATACGTGTATTCAATGTGAATATAGTGTGATACAGTGAGTTTCATGATCTACATTCAAACAGCATCAAATATACGTGTATTCAATGTGATACAGCGAGTTTCAATATCTACATTCAAACAGCATCAAATATACGTGTATTCAATGTGAATATAGTGTTATAGAATCAGTTTCATGATCTACATTCAAACAGTATCAAATATACGTGTATTCAATGTGAATATAGTGTTATAGAATCAGTTTCATGATCTACATTCAAACAGCATCAAATATACGTATATTCAATGTGAATATAGAGTTATAGAATCAGTTTCATGATCTACATTCAAACAGTATCAAATATAAGTGTATTCAATGTGAATATAGTGTATAGTAAGATACAGTGAGTTTCATATCTACATTCAAACAGAATCAAATATACGTGTATTCAATGTGAATACAGTGTGATACAGTGAGTTTTAATATCTACATTCAAACAGCATCAAATATCCGTGTATTCAATGTGAATATAGTCTTATAGAATCAGTTTCATGATCTACATTCAAACAGTATCAAATATACGTGTATTCAATGTGAATATAGTGTGATACATTGAGTTTCAATATCTATATTCAAACAGCATCAAATATACGTGTATTCAATGTGAATATAGTGTGATACAGTGAGTTTCAATATCTACATTCAAACAGCATCAAATATACGTGTATTCAATGTGAATATAGTGTTATAGAATCAGTTTCATGATCTACATTCAAACAGTATCAAATATACGTGTATTCAATGTGAATATAGTGTTATAGAATCAGTTTCTTGATCTACATTCAAACAGTATCAAATATACGTGTATTCAATGTTAATATAGT